>NC_064922.1:620304309-620607340 GCF_023897955.1 Schistocerca gregaria
TATCAAAGTCGCAAACGTGATGGTACGCATTTGCCCTCCTTACACGAGGCATCACAACAACGTTTCACCAGGCAACGCCGGTCAACTGCTGTTTGTGTATGAGAAACCGGTTGGAAACTTTCCTCATGTGAGCACGTTGTAGGTGTCGCCACCGGCACCAACCTTGTGTGAATGCTCTGAAAAGCTAATCATTTGCATATCACAGCATCTTCTACTGTCGGTTAAATTTCGCGTCTGTAGCACGTCATCTTCGTGGTGTAGCAATTTTAATGGCCAGTAGTGTACTTGTGTTGTCCCCTTGTGCCTTCCAGAAAGACGATATCGCCTAGCGAATGCCACGGAAGCATCATTCTCCAGAAAACAAAGCCCTCTGATGATTGTTGCAGAGTTTTGCTTTCAGATGTTTTGCGTACACGGCGACGGCCGCCTGTCCGATGGAGCATAACACTTGGTTCATCTGAAGACGCCATCTGCCGTCAGTCAGTGGACGTCCACCTGCGGTACTGGCATGCAAGTACGAATTCCAGCCACTGATGTACAGCAGTCAACATGGGTTCGTGAATCACGCGTCTGCTGCGAACGACGACACGCAGCGACGTTCGCTGAACATTCGTTGAGGAGACACTGCTGGTAGCCATTTGGTTCATCTGGACGATGAGTTCCTCAGCATTCGCCCATCTTTTTGCCCGTACACACCTCCGCAGCCGTCCTTCACCCCTTTCATCTATGGCCCCTGGTTCACCACAGTTGCCGGTGCCCATTTTGGATAGCGCCATTCTGCATGCCCGGTGTATTTTAACCACAGCTGCAGGCGAACACTTTATGGATTTAACCGTTCTGGAAAGGCTTCGACATTTGGCCCAAAAGCCAGTGATCATGCCCTTTTGTATGTCACATAAATAGCTTCGTTTTCGCAGTATGACAACGACTGCACTGTCCTCCGTGCCCCCCCCCCCCCCCGCCCACCCCTCCCACCCCTCCACCATCCCCTCTATTGCTAGTGCTGCCAGCCACTTGCCGTCTGCGATTTGTTATTTCACGTTAACGTAGAACGTAGGTGGCAGTCACGTTGCTGCGACTGAATCGTCTAGTGAATGTACTTAGAGCGTGATACCTCTTTTATGGGGTTCCCTTACCAAACGTTTTTATTCTTTCGAACGTAATCAAGGTTTTTTATTATCAGCACACTGCAGGTTGGGGCTTGTAGCTTTATTTCGAAAGCCCTTCGGTGGTCCTGTGTCCATAAACCCTATTTCCTCACCGCGCTTGTTGTAGCAAATAAGGACGCAGGAAGGACGAAGTCTTAGATGGATGCGTGCATACATTTTACTAGTATATTACAATTATGCGTATAATGTGTTTGCTCTGAATGTAAATTAAATGATATTTGTTTCCATCTTGTATAATATATAGCTATTAAAATGTTATTACTGTATGCGCTGGAAATGATGCATCATCATCTAGCATTGCATGAAATAGTATATTTAACTATTTGTACACTATCGTCATTGATAAGGTAAAAAAAAAAAAACATGTGTCAGACTCAAGTCAATAACACTCAACAACCGACACAGACGGAGTAACTCTGCAATGTGTTTTTCACAGGTAAAAATGTTTCTACGTGTTCCACGAGGAATGCAAGAGCCACTGGCTGATTCAACACTAATAGGAAAACTAAAAAAATCAACAAATTGAATATTGCAAGTATTGTTATTCAATTTCCAGAAAAATACCTAGAAAGTCATTTTATTAAATTAATGTAACATTCATTGCCACATTACCGAAGTTTTCTATCAACAGGTACTGCTCGTTCTTGTTGAAACAGTCGTTTTCCCAGTTACAAAGAGAAATTAATGTAGCCTGAGTCTTACCTTTACTACGGACAAACAATACAACATCTTCACTTACTCGAAATGTATTTGTACACAATTATGTACTATAATAAGCCGTTATACAAACTTTTAAGTCAACTGAAGTGCCATCTATCACTGAAAACCAAAACTACTCAGGCAGTAATATACTGGTGTAATATATATACTGTAATACGGGTGAGTCAAATGAAAACATTAATTTTTTTAAAAAAAATATTATGTATTGTGCAGAAGTGGTACAAACGTGGATCACTTTTCAATGTAATCTCCCCCACGCTCAATGCAAGCCCTCCAGCGCTTACAAAGTGCATAAATTCCTTTAGAGAAAAATTGTTTTGGTAGTCCGCGCAACCACTCATGCACCGCGTGGCGTATCTCTTCATCAGAACGGAACTTCTTTCCTCCCATTGCGTCTTTGAGTGTTCCAGACATATGAAAATCAGTTGGCGCAAGGTCTGGTGAGTATTGTGGATGAGGAAGACCTCAAAATGCGGGTCTGTGATTGTTGCAACTGTTGGACGGGCAGTGTGGGGCATTGCATTGTCATGTTGCAAAAGGACACCTGCTGTTAGCAAGCCACGTCGCTTTGATTTGATTGCAGGACGCAGATGATTTTTTAGGAGATCTGTGTATGATGCACTGGTGACAGTGGTCCCTCTAGGCACGTAATGCTCCAAAATGACGCCTTTTTTGTCCCAAAAGGGAGTCAGCATAACCTTCCCTGCTGATGGTTCTGTTCGAAACTTCTTTGGTTTTGGTGATGAGGAATGGCGCCATTCCTTTCTCGCTCTCTTCGTTTCCGATTGGTGGAAGTGAACCCAGGTTTCATCCCCAGTAACGATTCTTGCAAAGAAGCCATCACCTTCTCGTTCAAAGCACCGAAGAAGTTCTTCATGAGCATCAACACGTCGTTCTCTCATTTCAGAAGTGAGCTGCCGTGGCACCTATCTTGTAGGCACTTTGTGAAACTGGAGCATATCATGCACGGTGTGGTGTGCTGACCCATGACGGATCTGTAAACATGCTGCAGTGTCATTCAGTATCATTCGGCTGTTTTCCTTCACTATGGCTTCAACTGCTGCAATGTTCTGTGGAGTCACAAAGGTGCCTGACCTGGACGATGAGCATCTTCCACTGAAGTCACACCATCTACGAACTTCCTACTCCATTCGTAGACTTGCTGCTGTGACAAACATCCATCACCGTACTGAAACTTCATTCGTCGATGAGTTTCAATAGGTTTAACACCTGCAATACGCAAAAACCGAATGACAGAACGCTGTTCTTCCCTGGTGCAAGTCGCAAGTGGGGCGGCCAACTTTATACTGATATTGCGGTGGTATGTGTGCATCTGCACTATACTGCCACCTATAGGCCATTGTGCACGCTGTTTCTAGCACGCTTACCAACGTACAGGATAACGGCGCGACATATTGATTTGTTATTACAAATTCAAGGTTTTCATCTGACTCATTCTCGTATATATACTGGCGTAATATAACGGTGTTCAAAACTTAAGGTCGAAAGCAACTTTCACATGATTTGTCACTGCTATGTAACATATCAACATATCTCCTCGAACCAGGCATAGACAGAACTCATGCATTATAGCACAGAAGGTAGGTTGAAGAAATATGAAATGGGAAATACAGAAATGACACTTTTTTTCAAAGACAATAATTACACTGAAATCACTGCGTTTCATGATGGGTCTCAGGACATTACAAAAGCTGGGGCATGGTTCTTCATAGAGTATGTGTATGCTCTGCAACGTGATTCCATTCTGGCCGCAAGGTTGATAAGGTTTTACTGTCGTAGGGCATTCATTCCTCCACCAGCGTAGTTGAAAACTTGTGCTATATGGGATTTAGCCTCCCCCCATGAACCTTGGACCTTGCCGTTGGTGAGGAGGCTTACGTGCCTCAGCGATACAGATAGCCCTACCTTAGGTGCAACCACAACGGAGGGGTATCTGTTGAGAGGCCAGACAAACGTGTGGTTCCTGAAGAGGGGAGCAGCCTTTTCAGTAGTTGCAGGGGCAACAGTCTGGATGATTGACTGATCTGGCCTTGTAACAATAACCAAAACGGCCTTGTTGTGCTGGTACTGCGAACGGCTGAAAGCAAGGACAAACTAAGGCCGTAATTTTTCCCGAGGGCATGCAGCTTTACTGTATGATTAAATGATGATGGCGTCCTCTTGGGTAAAATATTTCAGAGGTAAAATAGTCCCCCATTCGGATTTCCGGGCGGGGACTACTCAAGAGGATGTCGTTATCAGGAGAAAGAAAACTGGCGTTCTACGATTCGTAGCGTGGAATGTCAGATCCCTTAATCGGGCAGGTAGGTTAGAAAATTTAAAAAGGGAAATGGTTAGGTTAAAGTTAGATATAGTGGGAATTAGTGAAGTTCGGTGGCAGGAGGAACAAGACTTCTGGTCAGGTGACTACAGGGTTATAAACACAAAATCAAATAGGGGTAATGCAGGACTAGGTTTACTAATGAATAGGAAAATAGGAATGCAGGTAAGCTACTACAAACAGCATAGTGAATGCATTATTGTGGCCAAGATAGATACGAAGCCCACACCTACTACAGTAGTACAAATTTATATGCCAACTAGCTCTGCAAATGACGAAGAAATTGAAGAAATGTATGATCAAATAAAAGAAATTATTCAGATAGTGAAGGGAGATGAAAATTTAATAGTCATGGGTGACTGGAATTCGGTAGTAGGAAAAGGGAGAGAAGGAAACGTAGTAGGTGAATATGGACTGGGGCAAAGAAATGAAAGAGGAAGCCGCCTGGTAGAATTTTGCACAGAGCACAACTTAATCATAGGTAACACTTGGTTCAAGAATCATAAAAGAAGCCTGTATCCATGGAAGAAGCCTGGAGATACTGAAAGGTATCAGATAGATTATATAATGGTAAGACAGAGATTTAGGAACCAGGTTTTAAATTGTGAGACATTTCCAAGGGCAGATGTGGACTCCGATCACAATCTATTGGTTTTGATCTGTAGATTAAAACTGAAGAAACTGCAAAAAGGTGGGAATTTAAGGAGATGGGACATGGATAAACTAAAAGAACCAGAGGTTGTACAGAGTTTCAGGGAGAGCATAAGGGAGAAATTGACAGGAATGGAGGAAAGAAATACAGTAGAAGAAGAATGGGTAGCTTTGACGGATGAAGTAGTGGAGGCAGCAGAGGACCAAGTACGTAAAAAGACGAGGACTGGCAGAAATCCTTGGGTAACAGAAGAAATATTGAATTTAATTGATGAAAGGAGAAAATATAAAAATGAAGTAAAAATGAAGCAGGCAAAAAGGAATACAGACGACTCAAAAATAAGATCGACAGGAAGTGCAAAATGGCTAAGCAGGGATGGCTAGAGGACGAATGTAAGGATGTAGAGGCTTATCTCACCAGGGGTAAGATAGATACTGCCTACAGGAAAATTAAAGAGACCTTTGGAGATAAGAGAACAACTTGTATGAACATCAAGAGCTCAGATGGAAACCCAGTTCTAAGCAAAGAAGGGAAAGCAGAAAGGTGGAAGGAGTATATAGAGGGGCGATGTACTTGAGGACAATATTATGGAAATGGAAGAGGTTGTAGATGAAGACGAAATGGGAGATACGATACTGCGTGTAGAGTTTGACAGAGCACTGAAAGACCTGAGTCGAAACAAGGCCCCCGAAACAGACAACATTCCATTGGAACTACTGACGGCCTTGGGAAAGCCAGTCCTGACAAAACTCTATCATCTGGTGAGCAAGATGTATGAGACAGGCGAAATACCCTCAGACTTCAAGAAGAATATAACAATTCCAATCCCAAAGAAAGCAGGTGTTGACAGATGTGAAAATTACCGAACTATCAGTTTAATAAGTCACTACTGCAAAATACTAACGCGAATTCCTTACAGACGAATGGAAAAACTAGTAGAAGCCGACCTCGGGGAAGATCAGTTTGGATTCCGTAGAAATGTTGGAACACGTGAGGCAATACTGACCCTACGACTTATCTTAGAAGCTAGATTAAGGAAGAGCAAACAAACGTTTCTAGCTTTTGTAGACTTAGAGAAAGCTTTTGACAATGTTGACTGGAATACTCTTTTTCAAATAAAAAGGTGGAAGGGGTAAAATATAGGGAGCGAATGGCTATTTACAGTTTGTACAGAAACCAGATGGCAGTTATAAGAGTCGAGGGGCATGAAAGGGAAGCAGTGGTTGGGAACGGAGTGAGACAGGGTTGTAGTCTCTCCCCGATGTTATTCAGTCTGTATATTGAGTAAGCAGTAAAGGAAACAAATGAAAAATTTGGAGTAGCTATTAAAATCCATGGAGAAGAAATAAAAACTTTGAGGTTCGCCGATGAGATCGTAATTCTGTCAGAGACAGCAAAGGACTTGGAAGAGCAGTTGAACGGAATGGATAGTGTCTTGAAAGGAGGATATAAGATGAACATCAACAAAAGCAAAGCGAGGATACTGTAATGTAGTCGAATTAAGTCGGGTGATGCTGACGGAATTAGATTAGGAAGTGAGACACTTAAAGTAGTAAAGGAATTTTGCTATTTGGGGAGCAAAATAACTGATGATGGTCGAAGTAGAGAGGATATAAAATGTAGACTGGCAATGGCAAGGAAAGCGTTTCGGAAGAAGAGAAATTTGTTAACATCGAGTAAAGATTTAAGTGTCAGGAATTCTTTTCTGAAAGTATTTGTATGGAGTGTAGCCATGTATGGAAGTGAAACATGGACGATAAATAGTTTGGACAAGAAGAGAATAGAAGCTTTCGAAATGTAGTGCTACAGAAGAATGATGAAGATTAGATGGGTAGATCACATAACTAATGAGGAAGTATTGAATAGGATTGGGGAGAAGAGAAGTTTGTGGCACAACTTGACCAGAAGAAGGGATCGGTTGGTAGGACATGTTCTGAGGCATCAAGGGATCACCAATTTAGTAATGGAGGGCAGCGTGGAGGGTAAAAATCGTAGAGGGAGACCAAGAGATGACTACACTAAGCAGATTCAGAAGGATGTGAGTTGCAGTGGATTCTGGGAGATGAAGAAGCTTGCACAGGATAGAGTGGCCTGGAGAGCTGCATCAAACCAGTCTCAGGACTGAAGACCACAACAACAACAATGGGATTTAGGTCGGAGAAACGGGAAGGCCAGGCCTTTCTCCGAATTTCCTCCCCTTATAAGAGCTCCTCGGGCTGCGTAGTTGTATGCGGTCGCTCATTGTTCGAGGGCGTCGAACACTGCAGATGCAGGGGGTCTTGTAATGAGAGGAAATTCGGCGAGTTGCCTGGCCTTCCCGTTTGCCCGACCTAAACCCCGTATAGCGCATGTGGAATGCGTTGGAGGAAGGTACTGCACCACGTTCACATGGCCCAGCCGCCACCTAACAGTTGTCAACCGTGCTGGTGGAGGAATAGAACACGCTAGTACAAGCTCTCCTTACGAACCTTGTGGTCAGGGTTGGACCACGTTGCAGAGGATGCGTTGCCGTCAGTGGTGATCACACCCTTTCAGGATACATTCCAAGGTTCATCATGTGAAAATTACATTCGTCATTAGGTTCTGCACAGCAGTGTGTTACTGTGAGCGTATGAGCGCGCCATATGTAATAACACAAATTCAGGCAGAGGAATTTTACTGAATTGGGCGCCATACGTGGAAGAGTAAGCTCTTACTCATTGAAGCGTGAAAGAAACTGGTATAGGCATAAGTATTCAAACAAGCAGAATACGGCGCTGATGTCGGCAACGTCTGTCTGGCGCAGTTGTTGGATGGGTTACCGCTGCTACAACGGCAGGTTATCAAGAGTTAAGTGAGTATGAACGTGATGCTAAAGTCGGCGTACGAGAGATGGGACACAGCATCTCCCAGGTAGCAATGAAGTGGGGATTTTCCCATACGACCATTCCACGAGTCTACCGTGAATATCAGGAATCTGGTAAAACTTCAAATCTCCGACATCGCTGCTTTCGGGAAAAGATCCTGCAATAACGGGACCAAAGATGACTGAAGAGTATCGTTCGACGTGACAGCAGTGCAACCTTTCCGCAAATTGCTGCATATTTCAATGCTGGGCCATCATTAAGTGTCAGTATGCGAAATATTCATCGAAACATCATCGATGTGGGCTTTCGAAGCAGAAGGCCCACTCGTGAACCCTTGATGACTGGACGACACAAAGCTTTACGCCTCGTCTGGGCCCGTCAGCACCGACAATGGACAGTTGATGATTGGAAAGGTGTTGCCTGGTCGGACGAGACTCGTTTCAATTGTATCGAGCGGATGGGCGCGGACCCTGCATGTCAGCAGGGGACTGTTCAAGTAGGTGGAGGCTCTGTAATGGTGGGGGGCGTGTCCAGTTGGAGTGATATGGGACCCTTGATACGTCTAGATACGACTCTGACAGGTGACATGTACGTAAGCATCCTGTCTGTTCAGCTGCATCCACTTATGCCCATTGTCAATTCCGACGAACTTGGGCAACTCAAGCAGGACAATGCGACACCACACACTTTCAGAATTGCTACAGAGTGGCTCCAGGCGCACTCTTCTCAATTTCCCTGCAGCACTACCTCAGACATTAGTCGAATTCATGTTACGTCGTGTTGCGGCACTTCTGCGTGTGTACCAGATTCTTTGGCTCTTCAGTATAATATTACAATTATCCTTAAATTATTTTGTCTTTCTTTGTATTTCAGTTAAACATCCGTGCGCCGTTGACAGTAATTATGGAAGTGTTCATCTTCAACTTTGTCACTTACTTCATGCGACAATTAAATGCAGATTCCAAGGCAACCCGTTGAGAAGTCATCCCAAATGGATGGGAGTAATAGTAGCGCCATACAAGACGCAAATAAAGTGTTCCCCAAAGCTGCACGTTAATTCACAACAGTATCGTGTATACGAAAAATGTGATTTCATTTTACAGAGGACAGTCCGCTTCCTTTGAGATATGCGTCAAGAAGTCACTTAAAAGGGAGTGGCCTGAGTGCGCCTAGTTGTGGTTGTTCCAGATCTCTCTAAAAGCCTCGCCCAAGTTACGGAACACGTCAGAGTGGAGTGACGTACGTCGGTTCTCCGGGGGCTTCTGTCTGAGGAAGTAAAGTGGAGCTTAAAGTTTAGTGGTTGCTGTGTGACTCTCATTTGGTCGACGCGCCCACACAAACGTCTGATAGCCGGTCTACCCAGGGGACAGCGGCGCCAGCGCACTCCACCCACTCGGCAGTAAAACTCCAACAAACTTGACAGTCCGCCGTTCACTTTAATTCGTTCATTATTTGCCAACGATCTAACTCACGCAACACGGTTCAATACTAACATTTATAACAGCATGTGACAAAGAGGGACAGAGGCCAGTATATTTAAACATGTGTCACACAATAACACAAACCAGCAGCTTTATCAAGCATCTTTCTTAAAGCGTTTGCTATTTATATTTGCTACTGTAATTGCAATTTTTTTTTATTTGATCTACGAGACAGGGTTCGGGCAGCCTGAAACTGTAGCAGGAATGCCTTTATTTGTCATGAAGTAACATTTGGTAGTGCCAGTCACGATTTTCCTCTATATATTTTCTCCATCATGAATAATTCTTGTTAACAAGTCAGTTTTCGTGTATTACAATATATTTAGTCGTGATGTTTGCGATGTATCATGTGCAGTGTTACTCTGGTCCAGTTCAAATGGTTCAAATGGCTCTGAGCACTATTGGACTTAACATCTGTGGTCATCAGTCCCCTAGAACTTAGAACTACTTAAACCTAACTAACCTAAGGACATCACACACATCCATGCCCGAGGCAGGATTCGAACCTGCGACCGTAGCAGTCGCGCGGTTCCGGACTGAGCGCCTTAACCGCTAGACCACCGCGGCCGGCTGGTCCAGTTAAAATCTTTCAGAAACGCATACTTTTGATTTAACTATCATGACTACACTACAACAGGGTAAGAGAAATAAATTGACATCAATCAGTTTTTCTTTCGAAGCCAATTTATTAACGTCCTTAGTTTTGCATTTATTATCGGACTAATGCCGCATTTTGGTACTTTTCGAGAGCAGCGGCATCTTTCTGTCCCCCTCCCCTTTTCCTCCACGTATTTCTCTACCCTTTTCTTGCCCAACACACCTTTCCTTTATTGTAAAATATAGGCAAGATGCTCAGTTTTGAAATTAATGACGTGTCTTTCTGTGTAGATCATGGCGAATTTAAAATCGAGTTTCAGCTGTGGATTTCTTGTTGTCTATTTTAAAAAATCTCAAAGCTAATGTTATTCCCATTTACCTTTGTGACTTACTACTTACTCCTATCCTTGAGAGAAAAACAATTTTATTATTATTATTATTATTATTGTCATCTTCTCGGAGAGGTGGTGATCGGTCTATGCAACTAAATAAAAGGCTGTTTGCTTCAAGGCAAGTGCGTTTCGCTTTTACATATGAAGCATCATCAGAGGTCTGATATACCGGGTGATAAAAAAGTCAGTATAAATTTGAAAACTGAATAAATCACGGAATAATGTAGATAGAGAGGTACAAATTGACACACATGCTTGGAATGACATGGGTTTTTATTAGAACCAAAAAATACAAACGTTCAAAAAATGTCCGACAGATGGGGCTTCATCTGATCAGAATAGCAATAATTAGTATAACAAAGTAAGACAAAGCAAAGATGATGTTCTTTACAGGAAATGCTCAGTATGTCCACCATCATTCGTCAACAATAGCTGTAGTCGAGGAATAATGTTGTGAACAGCACTGTAAAACATGGTCGGAGTTATGGAGAGACACTAGCGTCGGATGTTGTCTTTCAGCATCCCTAGAGATGACAGTCGATCACGAAACACTTGCGACTTCAGGTAACCCCAAAACCAATAATCGCACGGACTGAGGTCTGGGGACCTGGGAGACCAAGCATGACGAGAGTGGCGGCTGAGCACACCATCACCACCAAACGAAGCGCGCAAGAGATCTTTCACGCGTCTAGCAGTATGGGGTGGAGCGCCATCCTGTATAAACGTCGTACGTTCCAACAGGTGTATATTAGCCAGGCTGGGGATGATGAGATTCTGTAACATATCGGCATACCTCCCACCCGTCACGGTAGCAGTTTTGCTGTCCAGCGCCATCTGTCGGACAGTTTGTGAACTTTGTTTTATTTATTTATTTATTTATTTATTTTGTTCTAATAAAACCCCATGTCATTTGGCATTCCAAGCATGTGTCTCAATTTTTACGTCTCTATCTACATTATTCCGCGGTTTGTTAAGTTTTCGTATTTATACTGAATTTTTGATCACCCTGTATATATTTGTAGTATCTATATAAGAAATATGTTATGTAAGGGTTCCAAATAAGTTGCTTTTTTTTGTTCTCTCATCGCTAAGTAAGAAATAATTTTTTTCATCGACTGTTTCATAGCGCTAGATTAGTCTTTAGTTCTGTTTATGATCTTTTGAGATCGAATTATCGCACTGGAACTGTCCTGCTTACATCAAGATCTCCGATTTTTAGAGTCTGCGAGCACATATAATTTAAACACATCACTATCTCTTAATGAGTGTGTGTGTCTGCGTTTGCGTGTGCGCGCGCGCGCGCGTGTGTGTGTGTGTGTGTGTGTGTGTGTGTGTGTGTGTGTGTATTGGAGTTGTGTGGGTTGTGTGTGTTTACTCCTTACAGTAGCGCTCGTCAAACTTTCTTGCACAAGAACCAAGACCGACATGGTGGAGCGGCATCTCGGGCCGCGTACGTACCGACATTCTTATTAATTCGCAACTCACATAACTGCTTACAAAATAACGATTATTTAATAACGAGTTTTTTTGCTTTTGGTGCATCATCAGATTATATAGTATTGTGCAAAGAAGTATTCGTCAAAAATCGTTGAGATACGGTGTGGACCTTAAACCCCCAAGATACGTTTAAGGTCCATGCCGTACCTCCACGGTTTTTGTCGAATGCTTCTTTCTACAATCCTGCACAATCTGATAATGCCACAAAAGGATGAAAAGCACTATCAAATAACCATTATTTAGCAAGAAAGACTGTTATCTTTTTGAAATAATTCGTAATGATTGATGTTCCAGCCAGCCAATGGAGTGGGAAAAGTATTACCTACATAAATTAGTATGTTATGAGCCCCAAATAGTGTAGCTTTAGTAAGGGTACGACAAGTTGTTCGCCGACTCAAAAATGCTGATCTTTGAAAAACTTCGTGTCGAATGTTCTCTATTTCCGACTGCTGCCACCCGCAGAAACCACAAAATAGTGACACTATAATTCACTGCGAAGTACTGCTGTGTTCTCTGTGTGACCGGATGATTAATTAATTAACAACAATAACTGTACTCATATTTAGATGCATCATGTAATATGAGACATGATCACAAATACACTACTGGAAATTGAAATAAGAACACCGTGAATTCATTGTCCCAGGAAGTGGAAACTTTATTGACACATTTCTGGGGTCAGATACATCACATTATCACACTGACAGAACCACAGGCACATAGACACAGGCAACAGAGCATGCACAATGTCGGCACTAGTACAGTGTATATCCACTTTTCGCAGCAATGCAGGCTCCTATTCTCCCATGGAGGCGATCGTAGAGATGCTGGATGTAGTCCTGTGGAACGGCTTGCCATGCCATTTCTACCTGGCGCCTCAGTTGGACCAGCGTTCGTGCTGGACATGCAGACCGAGTGAGACGACGCTTCATCCAGTCCCAAACATGCTCAATGGGGGACAGATCCGTAGATCTTGCTGGCCAGGGTAGTTGACTTACACCTTCTAGAGCACGTTGGGTGGCACGGAATACATGCGGACGTGCATTGTCCTGCTGGAACAGCAAGTTCCCTTGCCGGTCTAGGAATGGTAGAACGATGGGTTCGATGACGGTTTGGATGTACCGTGCACTATTCAGTGTCCCCTCGACGATCACCAGAGGTGTACGGCCAGTGTAGGAGATCGCTCCCCACACCATGATGCCGGGTGTTGGCCCTGTGTGCCTCGATCGTATGCAGTCCTGATTGTGGCGCTCACCTCCACGGCGCCAAACACGCATACGACCATCATTGGCACCAAGGCAGAAGCGACTCTCATCGCTGAATACGACACGTCTCCATTCGTCCCTCCATTCACGCCTGTCGCGACACCACTGGAGGCGGGCTGCACGATGTTGGGGCGTGAGCGGAAGACAGCCTAACGGTGTGCGGGACCACAGCCCAGCTTCATGGCGACGGTTGCGAATGGTCCTCGCCGATACCCCAGGAGCAACAGTGTCCCTAATTTGCTGGGAAGTGGCGGTGCGGTCCCCTACGGCACTGCGTAGGATCCTACGGTCTTGGCGTGCATCCGTGCGTCGCTACGGTCCAGTCCCAGGTCGACGGGCACGTGCACCTTCCGCCGACCACTGGCGACAACATCGATGTACTGTGGAGACCTCACGCCCCACGTGTTGAGCAATTCGGCTGTACGTCCACCCGGCCTCCCGCATGCCGACTATACGCCCTCGCTCAAAGCCCGTCAGCTGCACATACGGTTCACGTCCACGCTGTCGCGGCATGCTACCAGTGTTAAAGACTGCGATGGAGCTCCGTATGCCACGGCAAACTGGCTGACACTGACGGCGGCAGTGCACAAATGCTGCGCAGCTAGCGCCATTCGACGGCCAACACCGCGGTTCCTGGTGTGTCCGCTGTGCCGTGCGTGTGATCATTGCTTGTACAGCCCTCTCGCAGCGTCCGGAGCAAGTATGGTGGGTCTGACACACCGATGTCAATGTGTTCTTTTTTCCATTTCCAGAAGTGTACATTATTTACTACATGTTTTGAATGATAGTTTTCGTCTTCGCATTCCGATGTACTGTTGTAGTCTTCAGTCGAAAGCCTGGTTTGATGCAGCTCTCGATGCTATTCTGTCCTGTGCAAGCCTTTTCATCTCCGAGTAGCTATTGCAACCTGCATTCTTCTGAATCTGCTTAGTGTATTCACCTCTTGGTCTCCTTCTACGATTATTACCCTCCACGTCGCCCTCCAATTGATGATCCCTTGATGCCTCAGAACGTGTCCCACCAACCGATCCCTTCTTCTAGTCAAGTTGGGCCACCGATCTACCCATACAAACTTCAGAAATATTCCTTAGCACCATATTTCGAAAGCTTCTATTTTCTTCTTGTCTAAACTATTTATCGTCCATGTTTCACTTTCGTACATAGATTACACTCCATACAAATGCTTTAAGAAAAGACTTCATAACACTTAAATCTATACTCAATGTCAACAAATTTCTATTCTTAAGAAACGCTTTTCTTGCCATTGCCAGTCTACATTTTATATCCACTCTACTTCGACTATCATCAGTTATTTTGCATCCCAAAAAGCCTCCAACTGCGCAACCCTACGCGCTGTTAACAGCCACCTGCCCAACACTACAATGGCGAATATTCCAACTATGCCAACCAGCCACAGACTGCACACAACAGTCAGTGTTTTTCATACTGTGCGCTATGTGGCGTTACCAACATAAAAACCTAAACAGCCTACTTCAAACTGTTACGGGTGTGTACCTCAGGTTTCCGTTGGGACAAAATAATTCTGTTGCAGCTAAGGCACAGTAAAAATTTAATGTAGACAATTGTAGCCAGAGCGTCTCATGCCTCTGTGACATCGTTGGTGACTTAGTGTTTAGAACGACAGAGACTTCGATTGAGAAACTCCAAGACGGAGAAGAAGGAATTGATGTTATTGGTAATAACCTGTTGTTCATTATTAGTATTTCTGCACCGAATCCGACGTTATCGTGTTACGTGTTAGTTGGCTCATGCCCATGCTTTTAATAGATTTTCCTGGCTTCTTGATGGAAGATACTTCACAGTACCTGTCTTTCTGTACATGTTTGTCAAACTGACATTACACGTGATACACATTACAGTGTGTAAAACAAAAAAAAAATTGCCATTACAACTGGATATTCCACTAAGACACTCTTCGTCACACTCCGTTTAAAATTATTTTCTTACCGATCCCTCATCGTCCTCCCTCCCCTAATCACCCACCTCTCTATCTCTCATCCTTTTTACCCCTCAACACCACGCGAAAAAGCCATTTCCCCTTCTCCCTCTTCAACTCTGTCCATACCTTTATCTTTCTTTGCGTAACTGGTACGTAATGACATAACTTGCTTCCGCACATATATGGTTAATTGCATTAACGAGTTCTGCAGGACTGTGCGTCGTTTTACTGCCCATATTGTACTGCAGTAGTAAATAATAATGTTGATTAACATACATGTTGGCATTTCTCTTTACCGACACCACGGTTTTGCTTATACTGTTTTTCTACTGTGTGCTCGAGCGATGTTGGTAACTTCTCGTTGTTATCAGCATTTATTTTATCTGGACGTTTCATTCGTTATAATATTTTTTCCACTTCTTTGTTTCGCCATCAATTCCAGAAAGTTTGATTCGTCTCAAGGAATATGGCTAGTGATTGAACAACACAATCGAGGAGCCATAGCATTCAACACATTATATTCGTGTTGGAGTGGAATAGTGTTTGAACATTTATCTCGTTATCTTGTTCCATTTTGTCCCTCATAACTGGAAAACTCCAGTGCTATTTGAGTTTAAAACGCTGAGAAAAAAATAATCGAACGACTGCGTTATTTAGACGGAAGTAGTTGTGTGCATAAGTCGGTATTCAGACAATATTACGAATTTTTCGCGCAAATTACGTTCAGTTTAGATTATGAACGAAGTAAAGTGCCGACAGTATATACTATGAAACATTACATTTATTGATAGTTTATGACATAACCAGACAAAATGGTGCTTTCTCTATACGTAAAAAAGGGAAGGAATGGAGGAACGGAGGACTCTTACAGTAATAGAATACGCTACAAAGAGCTGTAAATCTCTCGTAATCTATATGTGTAAGCCATACAGCGTTCCTTGATGGCAGGTAAAATGTTAAACGTGTAGTGGCACTGATAGACTAGGGTGGTTGTTGTTGTTGTGGTCTTCAGTCCTGAGACTGGATTGATGCAGCTCTCCATGCTACTCTATCCTATGCAAGCTTCTTCATCTCCCAGAACCCACTGCAACCTACATCCTTCTGAACCTGCTTAGTGTAGTCATCTCTTGGTCTCTCTCTACGCTTTTTACCCTCCACGCTGCCCTCCAATACTAAATTGGTGATCCCTTGATTCCTCAGAACATGTCCTACCAACCGATCCCTTCTTCTGGTCAAGTTGTGCCACAAACTTCTCTTCTCCCCAATCCTATTCAATACTTCCTCATTAGTTATGTGATCTACCCATCTAATCTTCAGCATTCTTCTGTAGCACCACATTTCGAAAGCTTCTATTCTCTTCTTGTCCAAACTATTTATTGTCCATGTTTCACTTCCATACATGGCTACACTCCATACAAATACTTTCAGAAACGACTTTCTGACACTTAAATCTTTACTCGATGTTAACAAATTTCTCTTCTTCAGAAACGTTTTCCTTGCCATTGCCAGTCTACATTTTATATCTTCTCTACTTCAACCATCATCAGTTACTTTGCTCCCCAAATAGCAAAACTCCTTTACTACTTTAAGTGCCTCATTCCCTAATCTAATTCCCTCAGCATCACCCGACTTAATTCGACTACATTCCATTATCCTCGTTTTGCTTTTGTTGATGTTCATCTTATATCCTCCTTTCAGGACACTGTCCATTCCGTTCAACTGCTATTCCTAGTCCTTCGCTGTCTCTGACGGAATTAGAATGTCTTCGGCGAACCTCAAAGTTTTTATTTCTTCTCTATGGATTTTAATACCTACTCCGAATTTTTCTTTTGTTTCCTTTACTGCTTGCTCAATATACAGATTGAATAACATCGGGGATAGGCTATAACCCTGTCTCACTCCCTTCCCAGCCTCTGCTTCCCTTTCATGCCCCTCGACTCTTATAACTGCCGTTTGGTTTCTGTACAAATTGTAAATAGCCTGTCGCTCCCTGTCTTTTACCCCAGCCACCTTTAGACTAGGGCAGCACGGCCGTAACAGGGCAGTGTAGGCGGTACGAATCAGAGCTGCTGCATGTGTGTGCTTGTGGTGGCACAGAAAGGGGGCGACTAAGAGGACGCTTGACGGAATGATACGCAAGCGGCTGCTGTAGAATTGGATGCATAGGGAACGGACATACTACATCTGGTGGTGCAAATTATACGAAAAGGATAAATAAATAAATAAAATTTAACTTAGCTGTCGTTTTTTTTTATTCCGTGCGTTCTTAAGATCTTGTATTCTTTTTCAGAATCAAGTATACGGCACCATGATTATGACCTCATTATTTTTATTATAAAAGCTTCTAAAATTTTGTCATTGAAAACAATGTATGTAGTAGGTTATAACGTCCTTTATTGAATACCTGATCGCCCGGTATCGAAGTTTATATTATCAAGTCGTGTTATCCACATGTGCTTTAAAATGACATAAACGTCGAACCAGGACGGTCGCACAATTAATAAAAAAACATCACAGCCTACATCTCCAGAGAGGATGAAACGGGAGCGTGTCATGACTGAAGGTATCACCGACTGTTTATGTATCACCAACCATTTTGGAGCGCGGAGCACTCAAAACCTGCTACTTCACGATCGTCGTCAGCAAGCATTTGTTATTTCTACATGCACTGGTTAGTGCGACGTTTTTCAAGATAGATCTCTTATACCGATGAACTACTTGCGAAATTTTGTTGGTTATGGAAGACAGAATACCTCTGTAACAGAGATACAGTTCACTGGAAAAGTCTCATCATCTATAGACGAGTCACAATGCTAGCTGCTCAGTACCTGTAAATGATCAAATGGTTGAAATGGCTCTGAGCACTATGCGACTTAACTTCTGAGGTCATCAGTCGCCTAGAACTTACAACTAGGACATCACACACATCCATGACCGAGGCAGGATTCGAACCTGCGACCACAGCGGTCGCTCGGCTCCAGACTGTAGCGCCTAGAGCCGCACGGCCACTCCGGCCGGCCAAATGATCAAGGAACGATATAAAACAGAGGTCTGCATTGATCTTAATTATAAACAAGGCGCCTTGCAAGCTGTGTTGTGTCCATATCTGTGTGTCTGTTGATCCATTGCGGATAAGGAATAGCAGCTAGTGAAAGGTTTACCAAGAAAAATCTTCAAACAGCCTTATGTTTTGAGTAGTATTTTATTTAGACAACAAGTTCGGCATCTCAATAGCGCAATCATTATGCCCATATGCACACCATGTATAGACAGATATTTCGATATTTGCGTAAATGGAGCCATCAGTATCTGAATTCCGTAAATTCGTTTTAGGAGTGTTTACTTCAAAGACTGGTTGTCTAAATTAAATACTCCTCTTAACCTACTGCGGTATGGCGATTTTCATTGGTAAATATCTGTGTGTGGTTCGCATTCCATCGTGGCTTTGACGCTTTTCCTTAAAAGAGCAACTACTGGAGTATCTAACCAGAAGCTACTGTAAACTCTTCCAATTTTCTATAATTCACGTTCGTTCAACAACGGTGGTCATCCGAGCATCCGAAGTAATGCCCTGGTGTTTACAGCTTGTTTTTGGACAATAGTAATAAATAACGCGGTCACAACATTGTCGCAAGTGTCGCTAGTCGATCATTTACGCATAAGACAGGCTGATTTGTATCGTGCCTACCGCCGACGGTAACGGCGCAACTTCCTGTTACCGAACCTAGCGCAGAGGTCCAACAAAGTATAACTAAGCACATCGAACAAGATATTAATCACCCCCTATAAAACATAGCACTGTACACTTTGGAACGTAGTAGGTGCTACAAAACTGGTACCAGGCACTTGTATGACCCTTCACCACTGACACAAGTCATGCCAGTGAACTACTGTGTGTGTACAAATCATCTGTATAGTGAGCGCAGCCAAATGGACCGACGTAAGAGCAGAGGGCTTAAGGAAAAGATCCTAACCGACAGGAAAGGGGGCCGAGTGTAGTGCCTTATCAGGACAATCGGTATCATAGCCAACAGAAATTGCTACTGTCAGCAAGCGCAGGTCAAATTCGGATATTTCCCGACCAAACATTGCTTAGGGAACTGCATGCAATCGACATTTGGAGTCGGGGGCGTCACAAAAGGCCATTGGTCATAGTGACACTTAACGTAGTACGTCACAAATGGGCTAAATGACACAGAAACTGGGCAGCCGTTGACCGGAGGTCTCTGGTGCTGCTATCCGACGAGTCGCGATTATGTGTCTGTTCACATAGCGCGAAATGCCAAGTTACCGGCAGAAGTGCGTGGAGGGCGTAGTTCAGCTGTTATGTTAGGGGCTGTTTTTCGTACCATGCATGACATAACTGGTCAGTCACATGTCGCTAAGTGACGCTAAATAAATTAATAGCTGATGTATTATCCTACATCTTGTGGATGGAGGAACAGGGTTTGTGAAGTCTTGAGTATGAGCTTGATAAATTCCCCAATGCTGCAATGTGGGGAGAAGTGCTAGCTGCAAACTTTAGACGTTAATTGATCGAGGAGCGGATTTTACGGAGATTTCCCCCAAGTTCCTCAAGGACTGTAGAGCCACTGAGAAAGCCGCTGCAATTAATGTGCTTCCACGCCGGGGTACCGCAAAGCGCCATTTCATAGCCGTGCGAACTACGAATTGTCCTTCGGTGGTAGCCAGAAAGGCGACGTTTCGTCGCGGAGATCTCTTGAGGTGTCCCGCCCAGCCTGGCGCTTCCTCCGCTGCTTTCTAGAGCAAATCTAGTGTCCAGCATTTGCGCTGATTTTCCTCTGTGCAGCTCACAATTTGCAAGTTTATTCCTCAAAGTGGGTTTGCTTTTTATAGTAAAGTTTTTGGACTGGGATCGTGAGCCGATCTTCTCCAGTATTACTGCATCTGTGAGGTGCTGGTCTTCCACATAACAGTCAGGTATCTACATGACTACTCTGCAATTCACATTTAAGTGCTTGGCAGAGGGTTCATCGAACCACAATCATACTATCTCTCTACTATTCCACTCCCGAACAGCGAGCGGGAAAAACGAACACCTAAACCTTTCTGTTCGAGCTCTGATTTCTCTTATTTTATTTTTATGATCATTCCTACCTATGTAGGTTGGGCTCAACAAAATATTTTCGCATTCGGAAGAGAAAGTTGGTGACTGAAATTTCGTAAAAAGCTCTCGCCGCGACGAAAAACGTCTATGCTGTAATGACTTCCATCCCAACTCGTGTATCATATCTGCCACACTCTCTCCTCTATAACGCGATAATACAAAACGAGCTGCCCTTCTTTGCACCCTCTCGATGTCCTCCGTCAATCCCACCTGGTAAGGATCCCACACCGCGCAGCAATAGTCTAACAGAGGACGAACGAGTGTAGTGTAAGCTGTCTCTTTAGTGGACTTGTTGCATCTGCTAAGTGTCCTGCCAATGAAACGCAACCTTTGGCTCGCCTTCCCGACAATATTATCTATGTGGTCCTTCCAACTGAAGTTGTTCGTAATTTTAACACCCAGGTACTTAGTTGAATTGACAGCCTTGAGAATTGTACTATTTATCGAGTAATCGAATTCCAACGGAGTTCTTTTGGAACTCATGTGGATCATCTCACACTTTTCGTTATTTAGCGTCAACTGCCACCTGACACACCATACAGCAATCTTTTCTAAATCGCTTTGCAGCTGATACTGGTCTTCGGATGACCTTACTAGACGGTAAATTACAGCATCATCTGCGAACAGTCTAAGAGAACTGCTCAGATTGTCACCCAGGTCATTTATATAGATCAGGAACAGTAGAGGTCCCAGGACGCTTCCCTGGGGAACACCTGATATCACTTCAGTTTTACTCGATGATTTGCCGTCTATTACTACGAACTGCGACCTTCCTGACAGGAAATCACGAATCCAGTCGCACAACTGAGACGATACCCCATAGCTCCGCAGCTTGATTAGAAGTCGCTTGTGAGGAACGGTGTCAAAAGCTTTCCGGAAATCTAGAAATACGGAATCAACTTGAGATCCCCTGTCGATAGCGGCCATTACTTCGTGCGAATAAAGAGCTAGCTGCGTTGCACAAGAGCGATGTTTTCTGAAGCCATGCTGATTACGTGTCAATAGATCGTTCTCTTCGAGGTGATTCATAATGTTTGAATACAGTATATGCTCCAAAACCCTACTGCAAACCGACGTCAATGATATAGGTCTGTAGTTAAATGGATTACTCCTACTACCCTTCTTGAACACTGGTGCGACCTGCGCAATTTTCCAATCTGTAGGTACAGATCTATCGGTGAGCGAGCGGTTGTATATGAGTGCTAAGTAGGGAGCTATCGTATCAGCGTAATCTGAAAGGAACCTAATCGGTATACAATCTGGACCTGAAGACTTGCCCGTATCAAGCGATTTGAGTTGCTTCGCAACCCCTAAGGTATCTACTTCTAAGAAACTCATGCTAGCAGATGTTCGTGTTTCAAATTCTGGAATATTCCATTCGTCTTCCCTGGTGAAGGAATTTCGGAAAACTGCGTTCAATAACTCCGCTTTAGCGGCACAGTCGTCGATAACAGTACCATCGGCACTGCGCAGCGAAGGTATTGACTGCGTCTTGCCGCTTGTGTACTTTACATACGACCAGAATTTCTTCTGATTTTCTACCAAATTTCGAGACAATGTTTCGTTGTGGAACCTATTAAAGGCATCTCGCATCGAAGTACGTGCCAAATTTCGCGCGTCTGTAAATTTTAGCCTCTGCAACAGCGTTCGGACCTTTTTTGTGTACCACGGGGGATCCGTTCCATCTCTTACCAATTTATGAGGTATGAATATCTCAATTGCTGTTGCTACTATATCTTTGAATTTGAGCCACATCTCGTCTACATTCGCATAGTCAGTTCGGAAGGAATGGAAATTGTCTTTTAGGAAGGCTTCTAGTGGCACTTTATCCGCTTTTTTAAATAAAATTATTTTGCGTTTGTTTCTGATGGATTTGGAAGAAATGGTATTGAGCCTAGCTACAATGACCTTGTGATCACTAATCCCTGTATCAGTCATGATGCTCTCTATCAGCTCTGGATTGTTTGTGGCCAAGAGGTCAAGTGTGTTTTCGCAACCATTTACAATTCGCGTGGGTTCGTGGACTAACTGCTCTAAATAATTTTCGGAGAATGCATTTAGGACAATCTCGGAAGACGTTTTCTGCCTACCACCGGTTTTGAACAAGTATTTTTGCCAACATACCGAGGGTAGGTTGAAGTCCCCACCAACTATAACCGTATGTGTGGGGTATTTATTTGTTACGAGACTCAAACTTTCTCTGAACTGTTCCGCAACTGTATCATCGGAGTCTGGGGTCGGTAGAAGGAGCCAATTATTAACTTAATTCGGCTGTTAAGTATAACCTCCACCCACACCAATTCGCACGGAGTATCTACTTCGACTTCACTACAAGATAAACCACTACTGACAGACACCAACACTCCACCACCAATTCTGCCTAATCTATCTTTCCTGAACACCGTCTGAGACTTCGTAAAAATTTCTGCAGAACTTATTTCAGGCTTTAGCCAGCTTTCTGTACCTATAACGATATCAGCTTCTGTGCTTTCTATTAGCGCTTGAAGCTCAGGGACTTTTCCAGCGCAACTACAACAGTTTACAACTATAATTCCGACTGTTCCTTGATCCAAGCACGTCCTGTAATTGCCAAGCACCCTTTGACATTGCAGCCCATCCCGAACTTTCCCGAGGCCTTCTAACCTAAAAAATCGCCCAGTCCATGCCACACAGCCTCCGCTACCCGTGTAGCCGCCAGCTGAGTGTAGTGAACTCCTGACCTATTCAGCGGAACCCGAAACCCCACCACCCTATGGCGCAAGTCAAGGAATCTGCAGCCAATACGGTCGCAAAACCGTCTGAGCCTCTGATTCAGAACCTCCACCCGGCTCTGCACCAAAGGTCCGCAGTCGGTTCTGTCAACGATGCTGCAGATGGTGAGCTCTGCCTTCATCTCGTAAGCAAGACCGGCAGCCTTCACCAAATCAGATAGCCGCTGGAATCCAGAGAAAATTTCCTCAGATCCAAAGCGACACACGTCATTAGTGCCGACATGTGCCACCACCTGCAGCTGGCTGCACCCTGTGCTCTTCATGGCATCCGGAAGGACCCTTTCCACATTAGGAATGACTCCTCCCGGAATGCACACGGAGTGCACACTGGATTTCTTCCCCTCCTTAGCCGCCATATCCCTAAGGGGCCCCATTACGCGCCTAACATTGGAGCTCCCAACTACCAGTAAGCCCACCCTCTGCGATTGCCCGGACCTTGAAGAATTTATACAGTGTTTTCAAAATAGAGAAAAATTCAAATGCTGATGAATGTAATTCTGTTTCTAATTCTATGCTAAGTACGTTTTTCTCCTTGGCATAGTGAATTGTCTCTGTACTTTACCTTGATCTCTGAGTCATTTTTTTTATTCAATAAATTAATGGTTCATTTTAACGAAACTTATCATATGTCTCTCCAACAACTATCTGATGAGGCGACATTTTCTCTTAATAAATCAGTCGTTCCTATATGACTGAATTTTGCGCGCACTGTGTCGGCATTTCGATGTAAAACAGATGCCATTGCTAGGAAGATATTTGTTTAATTAGGAAAGCTAATTGTTTCATTTCTTTTTCATCAATTTTTTAAATTTATTTTTCTTAATAAAACTGCACCTGTATCTGCTCTCAGCTGCGTGATTCGTTACCACTGCCAATGTCCGGTGTCGTAAACCTACAAGGCGTTGAATAGCTTGTAGAGTTAATCGTGTTTTGAATTCGTAAGTGTGACGGGCAGTTTCCACTCACTACTACCGAAACCCTGACACACAAACCGCAGTAAACGATACGCATGACTTTGGCCAATTTTCAGGTTATTGTCAACAGGAAGCGGGATGTTTATTTCCACATTTCGAGTGACCACATGTTGTGCTTTAGTGCGGCTTCGTGATGAGTATGCTGTGGGTACTTCAGCCTTCCAGGATTACAACATGCACGACCATTGAGCTGTACGCCTGCGTACCTTTCTTGATAAATGCTCAAGCACCTAATCGCGCCTCAACTCGACTGCTAAAGCATGTAATCTTAATCCCGTAGAAAAGGTCTCTAATTATTTGTAACAGTGGACGAAAATCAAACAGTCAACATCCCCCAAACCTGGTAGCTCTACGGGGTATGCAGCGCGGGGTTAGCAGAGCGGTCTCAGACGCTGCAGTCATGGACTGTGCGGCTGGTCCCGACGGAGGTTCGAGCCCTCCCTCGGGCATGGGTGTGTGTGTTTGTCCTTAGGATAATTTAGGTTAAGTAGTGTGTAAGCTTAGGGACTGATGACCTTAGCAGTTAAGTCCCATCAGATTTCACACGCATATGAACTTTTGTTTTCTACGTGGTATAATCAACAATGCGTGGCTTTTGCTAGGTGTGGCGTACCTGGAGAAACTCGTTGACCCTTTTCTTCGCCGAATTGAGGCCATTATCTGGGATAGATGTGGTGTTACGCGGTCATGTTTTCGGGAGATGACAAATGTTTTGTCGGGTTTGCTTATTTATGTTACGTAATTTGTTCGTGCAGTTCCTACACCACACCAAAATATATCTTCGAGCGTGGCTGTCTTTCTCCAGAAGTGCTGCAAGTGTAACATTGTATAGAAGTTGCTAGATTATCACTCGTCTATTTGCGCTGCGTGGCACTTTGCCATCCCAGGTTAGAGAGTCCGTCACCGGCATAACAAACAGGAACAAGTCCGCTCAGGGAAGGAGTGCTCCACTTGACCTTCGAGGTAATGTATGGAGCAGGCGACCTCGCCACGCGGCGCAGAGGGGCGGTATGCACTCCGGCCAATGCGTCACGGCGCATCGCGAGTCAAGACACGCCACCCGGCAGACAAGTCCGACAGACGACTGGGGCATCCCTACCTGGCAGCCAGCAGAGACGCACTTAACGCGCGACCTGCACAAGGTCGCCTGGCTGGCTGCGTCTAGCTGCTACCTAAACAGGTATCTCGGTCTCCTTGTCACTCTAAACACGAACGACATTCGTTTCGCAAGACTTTGGTGCGAGATGTGCACGTATCACTCACGGCTCACTAACAACGTCACTTACAAGCCAACCGTACGAACATGCCCTCACCGCTTGGATTCCTAGTGGCAGGATGTGTATGGCACGACTAGAACTTCTACGTATGTACGCAGGAATAGACAACTCTCAACCGTTTTCGAGAAAACCGAGCGTGAAAATGTCAGGCATGCAGGTATACACTGAGGTGGCAAAAGTCATCATGGGATAGTGGTATGCGGATATACAGACAGTGGTAGCGCGCGGAAACAAGATACAAAAGGGCAGTGCATTGGTGTAGCTGTCATTTTCACACATATGATTCACGTGAAAATATTTTTGACGTCATTACTGCCGCCGGACGGGAATTAACAGACTTTGAACGCGGAAGGGTAGTTGGAGCTAGACGCATGGGATATTCCGCTTCGGAAACTGTCGGGGAAACCAACATTCCGAGATCGACACTGTCAAGTGTGTTCCGGTAACACAACATTTCAAAGCAGACGACCCGCGCCAGGTCCTTTGCTAACAGTACGACATAGCCTGCAGCGCCTCTCTTCGGCTCGGACCATATCGTTTGATCCTATACGACTGGAAAACAGTGGCCTAGTAGGATGAGTCCAGATTTCAGTTGGTAAGGGCTGATGGTTGAGTTCGAGTGTGGTGCAGACTCTGTGAAGCCATGGACCAAAGTTGTTAACAAGGCACTGTGTAAGCTGGTGGTTCCTCCATAATGATGTGGGCTGTGTTTATATGGAATGGAGTGGGTCTTCCGGGCCAAATGAAGCACTACTGGACTGGAAATAGTTATGTACGGCTACCTGCAGACTATTTGCAGGTGTTCAGGGACTTGATGTTCCCAAACTTGCAAGGTCTCTGGTTTTCAAGGAGAACGTAGCTTGGCGAGTAAACGCTTAGTTTCATAAGCATGATACCTCTGTATGTTTTTGTTTTTCATTCCCGTGTAAACTTTTGAAAATAGAGATGGTCTACCAACGTGCAGTATTAAAGTAATTCCTCCAAAATGTACTCTGCTGGTGCAGCCTTTCGACGTCTACTTTTACAGGGATGTAAAGAACTTTATAAAATGATTGCAAAATTGCGCATTCATCATCCGACAGAATAGAGAGATAGCTTCTGGAGAAGACTACACAAAAATTCAGTCAGTAGTACAACATGAGCCTTCTGCACCAATATTCGGTAATATGCTTTGATATCCCTGGTACGCAGCGAATTGTGTGATGACCGAGAACAGTTTATGAACGCAAAAAAAAGTATGATTTGTAATACACACATCGGAAAAACCATGCATGTCCAAAAGTTCGCCGTTCGTTATATGTGCTGTTTGTTGCAATAATTATTATATTCCATCTGATACGTGCAGTACTCTAGAAGTTAGACATTTATACTTGTCACAAATGCAAATACAATAATGTAAATAAAATGAGTATTCTGATCTGAGTATTCTGATCTGTTGACTGGAATACTCTCTTTCAAATTCTAAAGGTGGCAGGGGTAAAATACAGGGAGCGAAAGGCTATTTTGAATTTGTACAGAAACCAGATGGCAGTTATAAGAGTCGAGGGACATGAAAGGGAAGCAGTGGTTTGGAAGGGAGTAAGACAGGGTTGCAGCCTCTCCCCGATGTTATTCAATCTGTATATTGAGCAAGCAGTAAAGGAAACAAAAGAAAAATTCGGAGTAGGTATTAAAATCCATGGAGAAGAAATAAAAACTTTTAGGTTCGCCGATGACATTGTAATTCTGTCAGAGACAACAAAGGACTTGGAAAAGCAGTTGAACGGAATGGACAGTGTCTTGAAAGGAGGATATAAGATGAACATCAACAAAAGCAAAACGAGAATAATGGAATGTAGTCGAATTAAGTCGTGTGATGCTGAGGGAATTAGATTAGGAAATGAGACAATTAAAGTAGTAAAGGAGTTTTGCTATTTGGGGAGCAAAATAACTGATGATGGTCAAAGTAGAGCGGATATGAAATGTAGATTGGCAATGGCAAGGAAAGCGTTTCTGAAGAAGAGAAATTTGTTAACATCGAGTATAGATTTAAGTGTCAGGAAGTCATTTCTGAAAGTATTTGTATGGAGTGTAGCCATGTATGGAAGTGAAACATGGACGATAAATAGTTTGGACAAGAAGAGAATAGAAGCTTTCGAAATGTGGTGCTACAGAAGAATGATTAAGATTAGATGGGTAGATCACATAACTAATGAGAAAGTATTGAATAGGATTAGGGAGAAGAGAAGTTTGTGGCACAACTTGACCAGAAGAAGGGATCGGTTGGTAGGACATGTTCTGAGGCATCAAGGGATCACCAATTTAGTATTGGAGGGCAGCGTGGAGGGTAAAAATTGAAGAGGGAGACCAAGAGATGAATACACTAAGCAGATTCAGAAGGATGTAGGTTGCAGTAGGTACTGGGAGATGAAGAACCTTGCACAGGATAGAATAGCATGGAGAGCTGCATCAAACCAGTCTCAGGACTGAAGACAACAACAACATTCTGATCTGATTGAAAGTCCCCCCGTGTCCCTTTTTTATTTGCAATTTGCTTATGAAATTTTTTTTCTTCTTTTTGCATGATAAAGATTTTGAGAATAATAAATGATTCATTAAATACTGATAATTTACGCAGTAATAGTAAATCTGTCGTTAGAAGTACATGCGATTGAAAAGCGGGGTACCAGCAGTGAGTTTCGATCCAGAGACCTCGCTTATAATAAACTAAGCGCTAATTCGCCAAGCTGCGTTCTTTTTGAAGACTACTCACCCCGCAAAGTATATAAGTACGGCTGAATAGTCCAAACTCTATTTTCCCGATAACGATCGAGAAATGCGTCTTTCTGTTTACGTATGTTGAAGTCCTAGTGATGCCCTACGCACCCTGTCAACATGAATAAAATCGATGACGGGAAGTTGGTTCGGTTCCCTTGTTAATGTTGTTCAGACGAGGTCGTAATAGTATTCTAAGCCAGTAGACGTGGTGTAGGGATGCGTCCGTACGAGATTACACTGTACATAACAAACTGGATTTTCGCAAAGTAAAACAGTCGTTCAGGTTAGACCGATTACGAGGTAAAGGTGGAAGCTTAAAAGCCGTCTGGCTGCCATTTATGCTAAATTTATCTGCCTCTTGGCACGATTGACGATAGGCAGGGCACTTGTTTCCATCAAAGTCCCATTACGTTGACTTATTACAGGGAAATGTATTTTATAAAATTTTAGTGGTCATCGGTAAACGGGCTAATAGTTCCACTCTGTGAATACGTGATACATGCACAGCTCGCACATTGCTCTGAATGCGGCAGGTGTGTCTTGGGCACTCGGAGCTACAGGGTGTTTCAAAAATGACCGGTATATTTCAAACGGCAATACAAACTAAACGAGCAGCGATAGAAATACACCGTTTGTTGCAATATGCTTGGGACAACAGTACATTTTCAGACAGACAAACTTTCGAAATTACAGTAGTTACAACTGTCAACAACAGCTGGCGCTGCGGTCTGGGAAACTCTATAGTACGATATTTTCTACATATTCACCATGCGTAACAATAATACGGCGTAGTCTCTGAATGAAATTACCCGAAACCTTTGACAACGTGTCTGGCGGAATGGCTTCACATGCAGATCAGATGTACTGCTTCAGCTGTTCAATTGTTTCTGGATTCTGGCGGTACACCTGGTCTTTCAAGTGTCCCCACAGAAAGAAGTCACAGGGGTTCATGTCTGGCGAATAGGGAGGCCAATCCACGCCGCCTCCTGTATGTTTCGGATAGCCCAAAGCAATCACACGATCATCGAAATATTCATTCAGGAAATTAAAGACGTCGGCCGTGCGATGTGGCCGGGCACCATCTTGCATAAACCACGAGGTGTTCGCAGTGTCGTCTAAGGCAGTTTGTACCGCCACAAATTCACGAAGAATGTCCAGATACCGTGATGCAGTAATCGTTTCGGATCTGAAAAATGGGCCAATGATTCATTTGGAAGAAATGGCGGCCCAGACCAGTACTTGGGGGATGCAGGGACGATGGGACTGCAACATGGGGCTTTTCGGTTCCCCATATGCGCCAGTTCTGTTTATTGACGAAGCCGTCCAGGTAAAAATAAGCTTCGTCAGTAAACCAAATGCTGCCCACATGCATATCGCCGTCATCAATCCTGTGCACTATATCGTTAGCGAATGTCTCTCGTGCAGCAATGGTAGCGGCGCTGAGGGGTTGCCGCGTTTGAATTTTGTGTGGATAGAGGTGTAAACTCTGGCACATGAGACGATACGTGGACGTTGGCGTCATTTGGACCGCAGCTGCAACACGGCGAACGGAAACCCGAGGCCGCTGTTGGATCAACTGCTGCACTAGCTGCGCGTTGCCCTCTGTGGTTGCCGCACGCGGTCGCCCTACCTTTCCAGCAGGTTCATCCGTCACGTTCCCAGTCCGTTGAAATTTTTCAAACAGATCCTTTATTGTATCGCTTTTCGGTCCTTTGGCTACATTAAACCTCCGTTGAAAACTTCGTCTTGTTGCAACAACACTGTGTTCTAGGCGGTGGAATTCCAACACCAGAAAAATCCTCTGTTCTAAGGAATAAACCATGTTGTCCACAGCACACTTGCACGTTGTGAACAGCACACGCTTACAGCAGAAAGACGACGTACAGAATGGCGCACCCACAGACTGCGTTGTCTTCTATATCTTTCACATCACTTGCAGCGCCATCTGTTGTTGAAAATTGTAACTACTGTAATTTCGAAAGTTTGTCCGCCTGAAAATGTACTGTTGTCACAAGCATATTGCAACAAACGGTGTATTTCTATCGCTGCTCGTTTAGTTTTTATTGCCGTTTCAAATATACCGGTCATTTTTGAAACACCCTGTATGTACTGGCTTCTGCGTGTGAAGTGGCCACCGATGGAAGCTTGCGGAACCTACCAGTCTTTTCACTAAGTCGGTGTTAGCGGCCTGTGGCACGATTAGCCTGTTGAGACGGCCGAGGACCACCACAATTTATGGCACAAATGTGCAAGTCTTGGAATGTTGGGGCAAACCATGGTGAGGACAGAGAGACGGGAAATTCAGAAGTGTTAAACAATACTCTCATTCGACTATTGCTGGCTGATGGCAGACGGGAATTTCAGGGACATCCTAGCGAGGAAGATGTGCTCTGATTGTAAAACGTGACACTGATACGCTATTAGAGGGAAACAGTAACGTTTTTTTCTGATTAGCGTCGAGGCCAGACTGAGGTAAATTGCAGAGTCGGGAGCTGATGGAAGAAAAAGATACACTCTTGGTTTGATAATGGATGGAGACAGGTAGTTGGTTCGAGACGTCGTGGCCTTGGGAGTGTCCAAGTCCTGACAAGCGAGATTCTGATTCTCCACCTCGACCACGATCCTCCGAGTTACCGCCACAGCAGAGTGTTGAGAGAATACGGCAGCACCGATCACTAGATGGGGTTAATGTTATATAGGAAGCTTACCGTTGTTACGACTGCCCTAAACCCGATTCGTGCTTTAGTATAGTTTGTTGAGGTATTCAATCGACAACTGGAGGTTCTAAATTACTAGTTGAATTGCACTGGGTTGATGCTTTAATGTGCAACTAGGATATGGTAGCAATCCCTCCGCTTGCCTATCTTGTTATTTGTCAACAGAATGGTTCAAATGGCTCTGAGAACTATGGGACTTAACTTCTAAGGTCACCAGTCCCCTAGAACTTAGAACTACTTAAATCTAACTAACCTAAGGACATCACAAACATCCATGCCCGAGGTAGGATTCGAACCTGCGACCGTAGCGGTCGCGCGGTTCCAGACTGTAGCGCCTAGAACCGCTCGGCCACACCGTCAACAGCAATTAACTTTGTTCTCTCGTAGAATGTTGATATAAATACTTTGTAATCGTTTAACGTAATGAATAATGGCCAAAATAAAAGATGCCTCGTGTTATACTGAACGTGGTATTTTCAACTGTCTGATAGTGAATGTTATTTCTTGACCTATGGTGGCGAGCGAGCGGGGTCACATTATGTCACACGATGTCGAGCGGTGATTTCCTGATCAATGTTGCGCTGTCAGAAGTCAGTTTGAAACTTTTGTGAATACAGTTCTGCAGAATTCTTTTTCCAATCGTAAAAAGAGTCTTTATTGTGAATTTTTTTTGGATGTAGATCAACTTTACAGAGACCGAATACTTGGTTGTAGGAGATATAGGAAGGAATCTTGTTATGGATGGTGTAGTCCTTCATATAAATACTTAGGGACAACCATCTCGGATAAAGTTGGAAGCAACGAGGAATAAAGTACAGAACAGAAAAGGAAAAGGTGGTAATTAAGCTGTAACACTCCATTATTTGAAATCAAACGATGTCAAAAAAAAAAAAAAAAAAACTTGGAAACGGAAAATATACGAAACTGTATTTACGACTATAGCTCTGTATGGTGCTGATCTGTGCTAGAAGAACAGATGGGATTTACAAAAGACATTGTAGACACATCTGAAATTTAACGGTGAATGTGGTATGGACATCTTAGAAGAATGCCAGAGGAAAGATGGTCTTCTAATATATGGCACTGGAGATCTCCATGAGACACAGAAAGAGGAAGACCCCAGCAACATTGGAAGGATGGAGTGAGGCTTGCGATGCAGGACAGAACCATGCAAGAAGGGGACTAGCAAGATAGAAGGGGATGGAAAGTTGGATGCAAGAGACGCCGCATGGCGTAGAAAACTAGCAGAAAGAAGAAAGGGGGGAATGGGTGGTAGAAGAAACAGTTAATAACGTTGAATGGATGGTTCAGGACAAAATATCCATAGAAAGCTGCTCCTACAAAAAGTGTTGTGCAAAAAGCGTTGCGCTCAAACTGATCACTAAATTAAAGAGCAAAAGGTTTAGTCGCTAACGCGAAACCTACCCGTCTAAAGAATGTTGGTTTGCCGGAAAATATTGAACGTGTTCACGAGACTATAGTGAGAAGCACTCCAAATTAAACATCATACGAACGTCGTACCAGAACATGTTGTAGCTGTTACATATCGCTGGCCGGAGTAGCCGTGCGGTTCTGGGCGCTACAATCTGGAACCGAGCGACCGCTACGGTCGGAGGTTCGAATCCTGCCTCGGGCATGGATGTGTGTGATGTCCTTAGGTTAGTTAGGTTTAATTAGTTCTAAGTTCTAGGCGACTGATGACCTCAGAAGTTAAGTCGCATAGTGCTCAGAGCCATTTGAAACATTTGTTACATTTCGAGCATTAGAAGTAAGAGTGATGCAAGGATTTAAACCTACACATTAAGCACAACGAGAGCGCTGTTGCGAATGATTTTTTAGGCCTGTCGCTGATGGTTATCTAGATTCAAACCTTTACCTCAGCCAAGAAGAAGCATGGTTTCACCTTATCGGGTACGTGAACTTGTGCGTTTCTCTAGCAACATTACGCTAAGGCGCGTACTTCAAGGTTTTTAATTCCATACGTCCATGAAGCTTTCGGAGAACAACGTACAGTTTTCGCAGGTTTACGGCTTCCCAGATCGCCCGATCTGTCTACTTTTGATTTTTATTTGTGTGTTAATTTAAAGGCTGAAGTATACAGTATCAACCAGCATATAACTAAAGAGCTCAAACCAAACATTCGCAAAGTGATTACGAGAAACATGCTGAGACGTGCTGAATTGTGTATAGAAGTTTACGGTGGATAATTTCGGCACCTCCTGTGAACTACTGACCTATTGAATTTTCAGTACGCAGTTTTTGATAATAATAATTTATCCTGTATTTACAAAAACGAGGGAATTGTCTGTATGTTGTTTATAGGAAGTGGGACATCTTTCATTTTGACCTCCCTGTATTATTAATAATAATTAGTCATTTGCGTATCAGTGTTAATTTTACGTCTGAGTTTCTGACATTCTCCTCACCATCCAGTACTCACCACTTTATATGTCATTTTAAACTAAATAAGGTCTTTCGTATTTATTACTTCAATTGTGCGAAAAGCGTTATATCAGTCTAGTTATTCGGCACCAGATCGTCGATACCCAACGCAGGGGTCATTCCATCTCTGTGGCATTCTACGGATCATTGCCTCTGAGATAATATAAGCACTGATCTTTTCTAGTGCCGTCAAGTAATTTTGTTGTTCCGTGATTACTTCTGTTCTAGGTTAAACACCACCTTTAGAGTCAGCTGCCATCTTCAATGATGTGTTGGCAGCAGGCATCGACGTTAGTAATCACGGACTACAGTAGTGGTTATAATCCCAGAGTGCTGCAAATGACTTACTAGTTCGCTGCCGGACCACAACAAATACTGAGCAACTACACCGTCCAGAGCTACATCGTCGCTACGGGTTGCAAAAGCCGATACTGTATACGTATTCTGTGTTCACCGCCAAGTACGGGGAACAAAGATCACAACGAGCGCACTTGCGCCTTGTTTGGATGCTCGTAGAATGGAAACAGGTCGCCTGGGCTGATGAGTTCCAATGCACGCTGGCATACGCTAATGGTAGTGTACGAGTACGTCATGGTGGTGTATGAGTACGTCGAAAGCAACACGAGGCTCGCCATCTAACTTGCTATCAGGCTCCCTCCTGGCGTTTGGGTGATGTATACGTGGAGTGAAGTAGGGCTCTTCCTTGGATCGGTATCGTCCCTCGCCATCGCCGTTAACTGAGCGAAACGTGACGCAGGACGTGTCTCTCATTCAATCCATATAAATAAAAGTGAATTGCAGCATTTATGAAAAATCATCACTTGAGAAAGGCCGATTTGGCTGAGTTTGTGTGTGTGTGTGTGTGTGTGTGTGTGTGTGTGTGTGTGTGTGAGTATGTGTGTGTGTTGTTAATTGTCAGGACCAGGTTTGTATGAATGAAAATGTTTGGAAAATCCATCGTAAAAGTCAGAAATTTGGATGGCAGCTTTGTATGAAAACCTCAGTGAAAGAAATTGGCGGTCGGTTTGACAGTTTTGCTGTCACGTGTTTTCATAACAAAAAAGGGACATTCATTCTGACAGTTCTGCTGTCGCATATTTTCATAACGACAAAAAATTCCGCGTTTAGTATTGATATTTTACAAAAAAATAATAAAATTGAAAGCGGTATTTCAGTGTATTATCAGTGCTGTGGCGTGTTGCAAAGATTGAATTGCTGTCATTTCGTGGTAATCTGGTGTGTTGCAAACATTCAGTTGATTTCAGTTCGTGATTTATTTCTTTGGGAAAATCCACGAGTGAGGCGTCGACATAACGGTCGGTGTACTCGCAACGCAGGCCATTTACAAGCTCGCCGAGTTCGCTGAGACTGACGAAGAGCATTGGCAGCATATGGAGGAACATAGAATAAGCATTTCTCAAGCGCGATCCACTACGACGGATACAGTCGGGTTCGATTCGCCCAGTTGGAGCTTGTGCACAAAATAATTCGGAAGCTTTATCAAAACACAGACATCCGTTACTAGAATGGCGAAGATGCATATTTTACTGAGGCGTGACGTTTGATGAGGGAACATGGCGGCGTCAGCAACTTTCTGTATGGCACTACTACGATTTTCTGAAACCAAATGACGTTGTAACCTTTATGAGGTGGTCTGTTCAAGTCCTATTGCTGAGCAAATATTTGCCTACTATTTGAGGTTAACATATACGTAGTAGCATCGTGTTATGAGAAGAACATCAAGTTACATGTACACAGGTTTAAAGCACACGGTAGTTTTCGCAAAATGACTCAAATGAATAGAGACACTTGCTTATCAACGACAAATAGAACCTTCTGGTTATAGGAGCACTTTCATAACGAGCAAACTATTCGAAGAAAAGTTCATAAAAATGGGTAATAACACTTTATTAAGCTACGTCTGTTAATACTAGATTTATGAAACCCCTCAAATGTACGTAAACTATTTAATCACTGCCGGTGTTTCAAATCAGGCAAACTGTAATGTAATTATTTAGGATTACGTGGAGAACAAAAGTAAAACTACGGACGATGTTTCTAGTTATTCTAGCATTGCGACATGTTCCTTTTCTTGTAGCTTCCGTCTGCTATACGAGAAATAACAACCAATCACGACGCATGTACTAACCACTTTGTCAAAACTGTAAAGGTAAACGTAGTTAAATCGGTTGATCCACATTTCTTACGATTGTTGCTTCAGTAACACCTATGATACTGTATATGTCTGTGCTGTGTTACAGGTGGTTGTTATATCTCTGGTGAGTTGTAAAGATTGAGTTGATGTCATTTCGTGGAGTTCATTTCATTGTTTATTTCTTTGGAAAAAAATAGCAGCAGTTAGGAGTCGAAATATCGGTCGGCGTACGCGCATCTCAAGCCAGCTACATGATCTTAGAGTCAATGAGACTGATAAAGTCGAAGACAGCTTATGGAGGCAAATCAAAAGAGAATTTCTTATGCGCCATCCATATGACTCCGAAACAATGAATTTCAATTTATTTCATTTCAGTAAATTCATGATCTTACTGAAATTGTTTTGTTTCAGATCACACACACACATTCAAGGACAGATTCGATTGAATTAATCCCTTATCCAACAACTGACGGAATAACCGACAGACAAACAAAACATCTAGCCGTAAATGGTTGTACAGACGCTTTAGCCGCGCGGGATTAGCTGAGCGGTCAGGGGCGTTGCACTCATGGATTGTGCGGCTGGTCCCGACGGAGGTTCGAGTCCTCCCTCGGGCATGGATGTGTGTGTTTGTCCTTAGGATAATTTAGGTTAAGTAATGTGTAAGCTTAGGGACTGATGACCTTAGCAGTTAAGTCCCATAAGATTTCACACACATTTCAACAGACATGTTACACAATAATCACTTTCTGTTAAGCTGCGAGCAAGAACATGCTAAGCTGTGCTGTGAAAATGTTCTGTTTTGTTTTCCTTTTCGTAGTCATTTTTAACTAAAAACAGGAAAGCTGTGTTTACGGCTAACTTCATAAACCTACCTGTTCGTAGATTAAAACCTTACGAAATACTCTTATTAAAGCTAACATTCTCACAGTTCCAGCCGCTGGAAAAGTGTCTCCCGTACCCCGTGTACTAATGATTCCCTAGTTTCACATGAGTATGATTCAACTTCGTCATCTATATTACTAACAGACTATGGCGGGGCACGGAACCTGGACTAAATTGAAGGTTGCCTATGTAACAACTTCCAGGAGCAACAAAAATTTGATTTTCAGTATTTCACCAAAATAGTGACCGAAACTGAAAATTTAAAACACTGACATAATTTAATCATTAACAGGTGTAATCTGAAGTGAAAGTTTTAAAAGTATTACAGTTAGAAACTGAGTAAATGCCTTGAGGCAACATAACTCACTACGTGCAAATACCCAGGCTTTATTCGTATCGTGTTTGAGAATGAGAGCAGTTATTGACTTGCAGAAAAATGGTTCAAATGGCTCTGAGCACTATGGGACTTAACTTCTGAGATCATCAGTCCCCTAGAACTTGGAACTACTTAAACCTAACTAACCTAAGGACATCATACACATCCATGCCCGAGGCAGGATTCAAACCTGCGACCGTAGTAGCAGCGTGGTTCCAGACTGAAGCGCCTAGAACCGCTTTACCACATCGGCCGGCTATCGACTTGCAACAAACTTTACACATAATTTCAAACCTATAGGAAACTTTCTCTCGCTGACATCATTCGCTAAATAATGAGATGGAAAAACATTTATCACTCACTACATTTTCACTTTTCGTGCAGTAAAACTGCATCATCGGGCATTAAGTTTTATTTTTTCAGTACTTTACTACTGACTGCATTTACAACTCATTTTCCACACAGTATCCACACATAGCACTGAATTTACTTGCAGTATTACGTCATTGTACGACATGTGGTTCATGACGTCATTAACGCTGAGAAGAGTGAAAATTTAGCTTTTGCGTAATACGGAGCTGATATTAACCATACTTACCCAGTGCTTGATAATGAGCGCTCTTAGCGACTTCCAACAAACATTAAACTTAATTTCAAATCTTTACATAACTTTTTCTGGCTTACATGCTTTAAGACAAATATTTAATGTAACTCTTTGTAAAGTACTCAGAAATTTGAAGCTGTTTTATGCGTGGGGATCGGGGTTTTACTGATTAACACTACCCTCCCCACCCCACCCCCCAAACGAAAGAACAGTGGCCACAGAAGAATTTAAACTAAAATAACAATTCCAGTCCAATAAAATTAGTGGAGAACAAGAATACTGAAAAATTTGTTACATATGGAAGGTAAGAAAAACAGAGTAAAAGATATAGCTGACAAATGTAGCAACAGAATTCATAGAGTAAATAGAAATTAAATACAGTAATAGGGGGAAACAGAACGTATGGGAAGCAATTGGAGACTGAGAGGATTAAGTGAAGCTTACAAGAGGGAAAGTATTAAGATATTTGGGCTCTGTAAATTACCAAACATCTCGCCCAAGGTCCCGATTTAATATTAAATAACTAAATGCGGCTTAATAAGTCCCCTCTTCATAACTTCTCCTCACAGTTCTTCACTGCTTGCCTTACTGTCTGTGTCGTTCTATTGATTCATTTTTCCTGTATTTATCTATTTTATTCTGATTATGCACTGCATATTTTCTGTACGATTATTATTTATTGTTTTTGTGAGTTTCTGGTGTCCTCACCATCATTCAGTATACAGCAACTTTACCATTTTATGCTAAATAAGGTCTTAAATTATTACTTCAGTTGTGCTTTATAACGGAGATAGCTATTTTTCTGATAGGTTATTGTCACATTACATTGCGACCCAGATAGTGAACATAAATAAGCACCACATTCGGGTATCCGTAGTAAGAGTTCCCTGTCAAGAATGGACCAGCCACACGTGCTGCTTTCGGCAATCTTCTCCAACGGAACATGTGCGCATCTGGTGACACTGACGTGGACGGGACCTTAAATTCTAGACTTTCTCCTCCTCTTCCTCCTCCCCCCACAACTTGGCGACTGCGGCCGCCTCAACACGAGTGCCTGTGTCGCCGCTTTCCTCGGAGACCTTGGGCAGCGAGGCCGGCCGGCGGGCAGTTACACGTGCGAGCAGCCTCAGCCTCGCCTTTAAGGCCCGTAAAGGGCGCCCCCGTCTCTAAGCGGCCCTCTCGCAGCCTGGCTCGTGCCGTTCGATACGCTGCTCTTGGCCTACATTGTGCTACCGGCTTCCGGATCTGCCCAGCTGGGCGACACCTCTTCTCAGGCTTCCTCTAGAGCGCACTGCTGTGTCACATCATCATAATATCACCGAGGCTATTCCTCTTCCACCATTTGTTCGTCGCATGAAATGGGGTCAAAAATCGCGTGGCAAATTCTGAGGCCTACTGATATTTATGGTACCTGAAACAATCCCCACCACAACATTAGCAGCAGTAGCTGTCTGACATCCATCTTTCTTTACAGTCTTCAGGTGTGTGCATCCATGTAGCTGCGTCACGTTTCGTGAAATCTACATACGCTATAAGATCACTGGTATCCGGACAACTTGCCTTCGTGCCGCCCTCCATCGGTAACGCTGGAATTCAATATGGTGTTGGCCCACCCATAGCCTTAGTGACCGCTTCCACTCTCGCAGGCATACGTTCAATCAGGTGCTGTAAGGTTTCTTTGGGAAAGGCAGCCCATTCTTCACGAAGTACCGCACTGAAGGGAGGTAGGGATGTCGGTCGGTGAGGCCTGGCACGAAGTCGGCTTTCCGAAACATCCCAAAGGTGTTCTGCAGGATTCAGGTTAGGACTCTGTGTAGGCCAGTCCATTACAGGGATGTTATTGTCGCGTAATTACTCCGCCACAGCCCGTGCATTATGAACAGGTGCTCGATCGTGTTGAAAGATGTAGTCGCCATTCCCGAATTTCTCTTCAACAGTGGAAAGCACGGAGGTGCTTAAAACATCAATATAGGCCTGTGCTGTGATAGTGCCATGCAATACAACAAGGTGTGTAAGCACCCTGCATTAAAAACACGACCACACCACAACACAACCACCTCCGAATTTTACTGTTGGCATTCCAGGTGACGTTCCCAGGAATTTGCCATACCATCACCCTGCCATCGGAGCGCCACATTCTGTACCGTGATTCGTCACTCCACACAACATTTTTCCACTGTTCAGTCGTCCAATGTTTACCTTCCTTACAACAAACGAGGCGTCGTTTGGCATTTACCGGCGTGATGTGTGGCTTATGAGCAGCCGCTCGACCATGTTCTTTCAGTGGACCCTGATGGCGTTTGGAATTCCTGTGTGATGGTCTGGATAGATGTCTGCCTATTACGACCCTCTCCAACTGTCGACGGTCTCTGTTAGTCGACCGACGAGGTCGGCATGTACGTTTTTTGTGCTGTACGTGTCCCTTCACGTTTCCACTTCACTATCACGTCGGAAACAGTGGACCTAGGGATGTTTAGGTGCGTGGATATCTCGTGTACAGACGTATGACACAAGTCACACCCAATCACGCGACCTCGTTCGAGGTCCGTGAATTCCGCGGGGCGCCCCGTTCTGCTCTCTCACGATGTCTAGTGACTACTAAGATCGCTGATACGGTGTGCCTGGCAGTAGGTAGCAGCACAATGCACCTATTATGAAAAACGTATGTTTTGAGGGGGCGAATACCTCCTAAAATCTTGTCGGACCTTCTTTTTGCCGACGTTTGATGTAGTAACTCGACGTGACAGGGACTCAACAAGTCGTTGGAAGTCCTCTGCAGATATATTGAGTGATGCTGCCCCTATAGCCGTTCATAACTGCAAAAGTGGTGCCGGTGCAGGTTTTTGTGCAGAACTAACATCGCTATTACGTCCCATAAATGTTCGATGGTGTTCATGTCATAGTCCAGAATGTTCTTCAGACTAGTCGCGAAGAATTGTGGCACTTTGTCATCCATAAAAATTCCAACGTTGCTTGGGAGCATGATGTCCATGAATGGCTGCAAATGGTCTCCAGGTAGCCGAACATCTAGAGGACACAGCCCGTTCCAAGTAAACACAGCCCTCACCGTTATGGAGCCGCCACCAGCTTATATCTTGTATGGTGCCTGTTGGCAACCTCAGTGCATGACTTCGTGGGGTCTGCGCCACTCTACCATACCAGAAGCTGTTACCAATTGAAATCGGGATGCATCTGACCAGGCCACGATTTTCCAATCGTTTGGGGTCCACGCAAAACGGCCACGAGCCCGGGAGAGACGTTGCAGGAGATGTCGTGCTGTTAACAAAAACACTCGCGACAGTCGTCTACTGCCTTAGCCTATCAACGCCAAATCTCGCCTCACTGTCCCACACTGATTTCTGCGATTATTTCACGCAATGTTGCTTGTGTGTTAACACTGACAACTCTATGCAAACGGCACTGCTCTCGCTCTTCATGTCAAGGCCGTCCACTGCGTTATCCGTGGTGAGAGTAGAGACTGAAATTCGATATTCTCGGCACACTGTTGACACCGTGGATCTCGGAATATTGAATTCCCCCAACGATTTCCGTAATGGGATGTCTCATGCTTCTCGCTCCAACTACCAAGTTCAAATTCTGTTAAATCCCGTCTTGTGTCCGTAATCACATTGGAAACCTTTTCATATGAATCAAGTGCAAATAACAGCTCCACCAACGCACTGCCATTTTATACCACGTGTTCGTGATACTGTCGTCATCTATATTAGTCCATATATCCCATGACATTGTCACCTCGATGTATGTCGTGCTGGAGCACGTTATGTATCTACACTTCAGAAGCTTACCTGTATCAGCGAAAAGGTCTAAATGCCAAACGATGCTGAGGAATTAGATTAATAAATTATGCGTAAAAAGCAGAGGATGTGTTTTACTATTAAGGCACCAAAATAACCAACGACGGCAGAAGCAGAGAAGATGTGTAACCCAAACGTTGAAAACCGTTTCTGCAAAAAGAGAAATTCATTACAATTGAGTATAAATTTAAATGTTAGAATGTCTCTTCTGAAGGTACCGCCTTCACTGGTTTGATGCGACCCGCCAAGAAATCCTCTCTAGTGCCAAGCTCTTGATCTCAGAAAAGCATTTGCACCACACGTCCTCAATTATTTGTTCGATGTATTCAAGTCTCTTGTCTTCCTCTACAGTTTTTACCCTCTACTTCTTCTTCTGATACCGTGGAAGTTATTCCCGATGCTTTAACAGGTGTCCCATCACCCTGCACCCTCTCCTTGTCAGTGCTTTCCACATCCTCCTTTCCTCTCCGATTCTGCGCAGAACCTCCTTATTCCATACCTTATGAGTCCACTCAATTTTCATCATTCACCTGTAGCACTACATCTCAAATGCTTCGATTCTCTCCTCTTCCCTGTTTCACTACCATACAATTCTGTGCTACAAACGTACATTGTCGCAAATTTCTCCCTCAAATTAGGGCCTTTGTTTTGAACTGTTAATTTCCTCTTGGTAAGGAATGCTCTATTTGCCGTGATAGTCTGCTTTTGATGTCCTCCTTGCTCCGTTCGTCATGGGTAATTTTGCTGTCTAGGTAGCAACATTCCATAACTTTATCTACTTCTCGCTATTCTCATTTCTGCTTCCTTCCGTTTCTTCCGTCTTTCTTTGATTTACTCTCAGTCCATATTCTGTAGTCAGCAGAACTTTACATTCAGCATAACCTGTAATTCTTCCTCACTACAGCAGAGGATAACAATGTCATCAGCGAATCTTTTCATTGATATCCTTTCACCTTGAACTTTAATTCCTCTCCCAAACCTTTCTTTTATTTCCAGCATTGCTTCTTAAACGTATAAATTGATCAGTAGGGGCGAAATACTACATTCTTACCATACACCCTTTTTAATCCGAGAACTTCTCTCTTGGCCTTCTTATTATTCCCTCTTGCCTCTCGTAGATGTTGTATATTTCTCTCCCTGTAGCTTATGCCTATTTTCCTCAGAATTTGGAAGATCTTACACCATTTTACATCGTCGAACGCTTTTTCCAGGTCAACAGATTCTATGAACGTGTGTTCACTTTTCTTTAGTATTGCTTCCATTATCAATTGCAACTTCGGAGCTGCCTCTCTGGTGTCTTTACCTTTCCTAAAGCCATACTAATCTTCAACTAACACAGCCTCAACTTTCTTTTTCCATTCTTCGGTATATTATTCTTGTCAGCAACTTGGATGGGTTACATGTTAATCTGATTGTGCGATAATTCTCGCATTTATCAGCTCTTGCAGTGTTCGGAACAGTGCTGATGATGTTTTTCCGAAAGGCAGATGGTATGTCGCCAGTCTCATACATTCTACACATCAACTTAAATAATCGGTTTGTTTCCCCCAGTCATGTTACAAATTCTGATGGAATTTTATCCATAAATTCTGCCTTATTTGATCTTAAGGTTTCCAAAGCACTTTTAAATTTTGATTGTAATACTGGATCCCCTACCTGTTTTGCATCGATTCCTGTTTATCCTTCTGTCACGTCATCAGACAAGTCTTTCCCCTCATACAGGCCTTCGGTACACTCTTTCCACCAATGTGCTCTCTCCTCTGCATTTAACAATGGAATTTCCATTGCACTCTTAATGTTACCACCTTTGCCATTAATGTCACCGAAGGCTGTTTTGACTTTCCTATATGCTGAGTCAGTCCTTCCGACAAAAATTTCTTTTACGGTTTCTTCGCATCTTTCATGCAGCCATTTCGCCGTAGCTTCCGTGCACTTCCTGTTCATCTCACTCCTAAGCGACTTGTATTTCTGTATTCCTGAATTTCCCTTAACATTTTTTTTATTTCCTTCTTTCATTGTTCAACTGAAGTATTTCTTCTGTTACCCATGGTTTCTTCGCAGTTAGTTTCTTCGTTCCTGTGTATTCTTTTCTAACGTCTGTGATTGTCCTTTTTAGAGATTTTCATTCCTCTTCAACTGAACTGTCTACTGAGCTATTCGTTATCGCAGTATATACATCCTTAGAGAACTTCCTTTTTACTTCCGTATCCTACTTCTTTGCTGATTGATTCTTGTCTTAAACTTCAGCTTACTCTTCATCACTACTATATTGTGATCTGAGTCTACAGGTGGTCCATTGATAGTGACCGGGCCAAATATCTCACGAAATAAGCATCAAACGAAAAAACTACAAAGAACGAAACTCATCTAGCTTGAAGGGGGAAACCAGATGGCGCTATGGTTGGCCCGCTAGATGGCGCTGCCATGGGTCAAACGGATATCAATTGCTATTTTTTTAAAATAGGAACCCCCATTTTTATTGCATATTCGTGTAGTACGCAAAGAGATATACCCGTTTAAAAATGGACCGATTACCAATTGCGGAAAAGGTCGATATCGTGTTGATGTATGGCTATTGTGATCAAAATGTCCAACGGGAGTGTACTACGTATGCTGCTCTGTATCCCGGACGACATCATCCAAGTGCCCGGACCGTTCGTCGGATAGTTCCGTTATTTAAAGAAACAGAAAGTGTTGAGCCACATGTGAAACGTCAGCCACGATCTGCAACAAATGATGATGCCCAAATAGGTGTTTTAGCTGCTGTCACGGCTAATCCACACATCAGTAGGAGACAAACTGCGCGAGCATCGGGAATCTCAAAAACGTCGGTGTTGAGAATGCTACATCAACATCGATTGCACTCGTACCATATTTCTATGCACCAGAGGTTGCATGGCGACGACTTTGAACGTCGTGTATAGTGGGCACAGACGTTCTATTTAGCGACGAAACGTCATTCACCAACAGTGGTAACGTAAACCGGCATAGAATGCACTCCCAGGCCACGGAAACCCCACGATGGCTGCGACAAGTTGAACATCAGCGACCTTGGCGTGTTAATGTATGGTGCGACATTATGGGAGGAACAATAATTGGCCCCCATATTATCGATGGCAATCTAAATGGTGCAATGTATGATGATTTCCTACGTAATGTTCTACAGATGTTTCTACAAGATGTTTCACTGCAAGACAGAATGGCGATGTACTTCCAACATGATGGATGTCCGGCACATAGCTCGCGTGAGGTTGAAGCGGTATTGAATAGCATATTCCATGACAGGTGGATTTGTCGTCGAAGCACCATGCCATGGCGAGTACGTTCACGGGATCTGACGTCCCCGGATTTCTTTCTGTGGGGAAAGTTGAGGGATATTTGCTATCGTGATCCACCGACAACGTCTGATAACATGCTTCAACGCATTATCAATGCATGTGCGAACATTACGGAAGGCGAACTACTCGCTGTTGAGAGGAATGTGGTTACACGTATTGTCAAATGCATTGAGGTTGACGGACATCATTTTGAGCATGTATTGCATTAATGTGGTATTTACAGGTAATCACGCTGTAACAGGATGCTTTCTGAGAAATGATAAGTTCACAAAGGTACACGTATCACATTGGAACAACCGAAATAAAATGTTCAAACGTATCTACGTTCTATATTTTATTTAAAAAAACCTACCTGTTACCAACTGTTCGTCTTAAATTGTGAGCCACATGTTTGTGACTATCACAGCGCCATCTACACAAAGCGAAAAAAGTGGTCCAACTAAAACATTCATATTTCTTTACGTACTACACGAATATGTAATAAAAATGGGGGTTCCTATTTTTTAAAAAAACGCAGTTGATATCCGTGTGACCTATGGCAGCGCCATCTAGCTGGGCAACAATAGCGCAATCTGGGTGGCTCCTTCAAGCTAGACAAGTTTCGTTCTTTGTAGTTTTTTCGCTTGACGCTTATTTCGTGAGATATTTGTTCCGGTCACGATCAATGAACCACCCTATATATTTGCTCCTGGGTACGCCTTACAATCCAGTATCTGATTTCGGAATCTCTGTCTGACCATGATGTCCTCTAACTAAGATCTTCCTGTATCACACGGCCTATTCCAAGTATACCTCCTTCTCTTGTGATTCTTGAACAGAATTATCTCTATTAGCAGCTGAAACGTACAGTACCTAATTAGTCTTTATCCTAATTAGTCTTTATCATTCCTTGTCTCAATCCCATATCCTCCTGTAACCTTTTCTTCTACTCATTCCCCTACATTTTCATTCCAGTTCAAATGGCTCTGAGCACTATGGGACTTAACATCTATGGTCATCAGTCCCCTAGAACGTAGAACTGCTTAAACCTAACTAACCTAAGGACAGCACACAACACCTAGACATCACGAGGCAGAGAAAATTCCTGACCCCGCCAGGAATCGAACCCGGGAACCCGGGCATGGGAAGCGAGAACGCTACCGCACGACCACGAGATGCGGGCCATTCCAGTTCCCCATGACTATTAGATTTTCATTCTCCTTTACATACTGTCGTACTCTTTCAATATCCTCATACAGATTCTCTATCTCTTCATCTTCAGCTTGCGACATCGGCGTGTATACCTGAACTATCGTTGTCGGTGTTGGTATGCTGTCAATTCTGATAAGAACAACCCTGCCACTGAACTGTTCACAGAAACGCACTCTCTGCGCTACCATTCTTTTCATAACGAATCCTACTCCCATTATACCATTTTCTGCAGCTGTTGATATTACCCTATAATCATCTGACTTGAAATCCTTGTCTTCTTTCCACTTCATTTCAGTGGCCCCTACCATATCTACGAGGCGTGTTTTTTAAGTAAGTACCGTTTTGAAATTAAAAAAAAGACGTGCTAAGATATCTCAATTTCATTTTTACATGAAAGCCTCATAGATTGAGCCTTTGCATTTCCCATTTCAGATGTTCTGGTTTCCCTATCACTTTCAAGCTTTTGACATTCCACGCCCCAATACGTAGAACGTTATCCTTTCGTTGATTATTCAGTATTTTTCTCATGGTAACCTCTCCCATTGGCAGTCTCCTCCCGGAGATCCGAATGGGGCACTATTCCGTAATCTTTTGCCAATAGAGAAATTATCATGACACTTCTTCAGTTACAGGCCACATGCCCTGTGGACACACGTTACGTGTTTTTAATGCAGTGGTTTCCATTGCCTCCTGCATCCTCATGTCATTGGTCATTGCCGGTTTTTCCGCCTTCAGGGACAGTTTCCCACCCCTAGGACAAGAGATTGCTCTGAACCTCTGTCCGCTCCTCCACCATCTTGACAAGACCGTGTTCAGAATGGGGGGGGGGGGGGGGACTTCTTATGCCGGAAATCTTCGGCCGCCAATGCTGATTATATCAAAATTTAAGCAGCGGCTGGATTCGAACCCGGAACAGAAGCCCTTTTGGTTAAGAATCAAAGACGCTACCCCCTTTTTTTGTTCTCATTTTGTTCTATATTGTTCGTTGCATATGTTCGTGGCGGACGTCCGATGAGACTCGTTCAGGTTGTTCGTTGATCCGTTTACTCAGTCTTTTATTACAGAGGGTAGCTAAACCCTCTGACCGAACATGCTGAGCTACCGTGGCGTCTCCCTGGACTACGGGAACTGGTGAGAAATATTATTGGGGATAAAAACATCAGCCACACAATGGGATGGAGACGAGGTCGGGGATGACTACTTGGCGATGAACACAAAGATTTGGGAGGAGAAGATGGCAGACAGAGGGTGGGTTCAAAACGGTTCAAATGGCTCTGAGCACTATGGGACGTAACTTGTGAAGTCATCAATCCCTTAGAACTTAGAACTACTTAGCCGGCCGGTGTGGCCGTGCGGTTCTAAGCACTTCAGTTAGGAACCGTGTGACCGATACGGTCGCGGTTTCGAATCCTGCCTCGGGCATGGATGTGTGTGATGTTCTTAGGGTAGTTAGGTTTAAGTAGTTCTAAGCTCTAGGGGACTGATGACCTCAGAAGGTAAGTCCCATAGTGCTCAGAGCCATTTTTTTTAGGACTACTTAAACCTAACGAACCTAAGGACATCACGCACATCCATGCTCGAGTCAGGATTCGAACCTGCGACCGTAGCGGTCGCGCGCTTCCAGACTGTAGTGCCTGTGGCCGGCAGAGAGGGTGGGATGAAGAGATGGACAGAGGAGGAGAAACTGATGCACAGAGCGGGGTAGGAGGAGAGTCACAGATGGAGATGGACAGAGGCAGAGGGATGAACAGACAGCGTATAGGAGATTGACGAAGGTTGAAGGGGAGGTGGAGATGAACAGAGACAGGGTGGATACACAGATAGAGGGCGTAGAAGGAGATGGGTAGAGAGAGTAGTAGAAGGAGATGGACAGAGAGGTGGGGGAGGAGGAAATAGACTGAGAGTTAAAGTGGTCGTAGATGGACTAATAGGAAATAGTAATAAATAAATAGCCGGGAAGCCTCGAGTATCTGATTTGTATGAAAAGTACCCTTGCATATACACTGGTAAAGAGAAAAAGTTTCTCAGTGAAATGGAGCCGAAACGCAAGGCGACAAGCTCTCGCTGCGCAGCTCGTGCTGCGGGCAGGGCGAAGCCAGCGCCCCTGGCCTCGGTCGCGCCCTCTGTGCCAGCGTCGGTGGAAGCCAATTACATCCGAAACTGTGGCCGGGAGCGCCGCTTGTAAACTTGCCGCAGGACGCGCGCCGATGACGTAAGGGCAGACAGAACTGCCGCCGGCCCGCGGTCGATAGCGGCGTGGCGTGGCGTGGCGGAGCGTGGCCACCACCTGGCCCTCCCATCAAAGGTGCCGCCGGGTCGCGCTGCGCCTCCTATGCAGCTGTAACTTAACCAGCGCACCAGACACTGCAATCTAAAGGACGGCTTCACGGGTGACCCAAAAGCTGGCAACTGCACAGAGCAGCTGAATTAAAGGGTCGCGTTTTAGAAACTCCGCAATTGTCTCTCATTGCGAGGCAGAAGTTTCACATTTGGCTCAGAGGTGCCTACAACCATACTCTGTAATGGTGAAAAGGCGTGGTACCCTGAAACGTCATCCTCAGACTTGGCGACGCTTCAAACTGAATAACAAAGGGTAGGGCTCAGAATTTCATGTTAATGGTGTCACATTGGCACCAAATTTCCCTGCAGTTCTACCCAACGCTACCGCAGACGTGTCACACGATGGATAGATCGTCGCACCCTCTGTTGCCCACATTTCACCCCTTCTTTTGACGCTTCTGCAGTGGAAGTCAGAATCGCGATGCCCAGTGTTGAAATCACGCGGCTTCCTTATGAGCCGAGGAATGCATTTCAGACATACCGCCGTTCAGAATCGACTCGAAAACGCCTTAGGTTAAAGGGCTTCATTGAAACCGCCTCCTTCCTCGTGACATTGATTCCCAGGGACGTTCTTGGTCGCTTTTCACACTGCTTTCTGTAAGGACATTGTGGGGTGCATCCCCACTGAACGCCATCCCACTCATTTGGAATGCATCTTGATCGCAACTTTTGCTCTCTTGTACACGTCAGACCCGCTAGAGACCGTTCGAAACCATTCGATAAATTTTGAACGTGATCAGAAACAGCACAAGATGTTTTAGCTGTTTTAGCCCTCGTGAGGCGTGATCAGAGGAGGGTGCGACATTGACGCATGTGTGAATAAAATCACGAAGGGGCGGTTTCAAGTCCCCGCATTTCGGCAAAACCCTCGGCAGCACCCCCTCCACCCCTTTCCCCCAACTTTATTGAGATATGAACTATTACTGACACAACCTGTAATGTACTACTAGGCGCTTCGCAGTCAGGAAACTGAAGTCGGAGGAATGTCAAGGGGTTGCCTGCCTACAGGCGCCTAGGACTACTTTACAGGTAATGGCTATGGAGGTTCATTTTTATAATTGCCAACGAACGTGATAGTGCCAACGAGCCGACCTAGGGTGGAGGATCGGGGGTCTTTCACGGACTATTTGCCGATTCATTTCATTCACACTTGTGACAATGTCCCACCTCGTCCCCTCCCAGTGATCGCGGAACAGGAGGGCTGAAAAAGCACATGCACCCTTTTCTGATTCGGATCGCGCTCAAATTTCGACGATTGGTTTTGTACGGTCCACCTTGTTTCTAACCTGTATACGAGAGCACAAATTGCGGTCGCACTGCACTCCAAATGGATGCGATCATTATCAATGGCGATGCAACCCCACAATGTCCTTAGAGAAGGGTTGAATCGTCTGGGAGAGGGGATGTTCTCAGCAGGCCTGTTGCTCATTACGCTATGAATTGTTGTCTCCGACCGCGAAATGTCTGGGAATCCACGTCCCAAAAAAAGCGGTGGTTTCATTGAAGCCCTTTGTGCCATCCCTTGAGGCTAGTTCTTGTCAGTTCTGAGCGACAGTGTGTCAGAAATGTTTTCCTCGGCTGCTCATAACAAAACCGCATAATTTCAATTCTGGACGTCGTGGTAGTGACATCCATCGCAGAGGCGTCAAAAGAAGGGGGTAAATGTGGGTAAAAGGGGTTCTGACGACCTTCTCATCGTGCGACAAATTCACGGTGGCCTTGGACAGAATTGCGGTGAAATTCGGTGCCAATGTGACATAATTAACCCACATTACACGTCACTTGAACTTCTGGTCTTTTTTTTTTTTTTTTTTTTTTTTTTTTTTTTTTTTTTTTTTTTTTTTTTTTGCATGCCACCGAACGTTATTGTTTGAAGCGTCGGCGAGCCCGATGGTGACATATGAAGGCGTCATACTTTTGTACTGTCACAGAGGGAAGTTTTAGGTCTCTTTGAACCAAATTTAAAACTTCTGCGACTCACTGGGAGACTGTTACGTGGTTTCGGAAAGGTGATCCATTAATGCTGTTGCGCAGTATCAAGCGATCTTATTCAGGTCACGTATTAAGGTTACACCATGTTAAAGCAAGAGAGTATTCCGAATGGTGTAGTGTTTCGACTGCGTTGATGTGGCCCGGCAGGAATTCCTCTCCTTTAACAACTCCTTTATCTCACAGCAGCACTTGTACCGAACGTCCTAAATTATTTGTTGGATGTATTCCAATCTGGGTCTTTCCTTCAGTTTTTTTCCCCTACAACCAATTCTGATACCACGGAAGTTATTCCATGGTGTCTTAAAACACGTCCTGCCTTCCCGTCCCTTCTTGCAGTGAGCCTACCTACTTTCATTCTGATCACGAAACTTGATTTTAAACTTTCTTCACAATATCACATCTCAAATGCATCGATTCTATTTTTTTCTGTCTTCCAAACAGTCCATAATTCACTTCCATATAATTCTGTGCTACAGGCGCAGACTCTTAGAAATCTCTTCCTCAAACTAAGGCCAATGTTTCATACTAGTAGACTTCTTTTCGCCTGAATGTTACTTCGCGTACAACGATTTTCTGTGTATGTGCTCCTTGACTCGTCTGTCATTCGTTGATTTGCTTCCAAGGTAGCAGAATTCCTTCATATCGTCTACTTTGTGGTCTCCAATTTTTATGTTAATTTTATCACTAATCTCATTTCTCATACTCATATTTTGTGCTCAGTACACCGCTCATTTTGCTCAGTGCGCCTTATAGTTATTTCGTGCTTCCACTGATTCATCAGCAGAGAGAGTCGGAGTAACAGATGTAATCAGACAATATTATAACTGAAATTCTTTTCTGCCGAATTTCAATCCCACCTTTCTTTTACCTGCGTCATTGCTTCGTCTATCTACAGACTGAATAGCAGTTGATGAAATTGCATCTCTTTCTTTCGTCGTTTTTAATCCGAGAACTTTGTTCGTGGTATACCTTTCTTACTTGGCATCAAATGCGCACTTTATTTAGTAGTAGCGTCTGTCGCATACACGTGCGTTTGTTGTATTAACAATTTTCATCCGTCACCAAGTGCAGTCCGACAGAAAACTGTCTGGCCGAAGTCATATCATAAAGTGATGACTGAATCAGCTAACGTTTGTTTTCCGTATACAGATGCTACAACTAAAAATAGTGATGTATTTGACGCTAAGGAATTTTCCTTAAACTTGATGTAATGTTAAGCCGTGATCTAGAGATAATCACTTCACCGAAACCCGATTAATTTTCACTCCAACATCTGTTGGTCTTTCTATGAGACGTTTCTATAAACACATAGAAGCTCTGCAGCTCTGTTTACAGAGATAAATCACAATTTTTCTTTCAGTCCCTAAGCTTGTAGATCTAAACTCCTGGAAATGGAAAAAAGAACACATTGACACCGGTGTGTCAGACGCACCATACTTGCTCCGGACACTGCGAGAGGGCTGTACAAGCAATGATCACACGCACGGCACAGCGGACACACCAGGAACCGCGGTGTTGGCCGTAGAATGGCGCTAGCTGCGCAGCATTTGTGCACCGCCGCCGTCAGTGTCAGCCAGTTTGAAGTGGCATACGGAGCTCCATCGCAGTCTTTAACACTGGTAGCATGCCGCGACAGCGTGGACGTGAACCGTATGTGCAGTTGACGGACTTTGAGCGAGGGCGTATAGTGGGCATGCGGGAGGCCGGGTGGACGTACCGCCGAATTGCTCAACACGTGGGGCGTGAGGTCTCCACAGTACATCGATGTTGTCGCCAGTGGTCGGCGGAAGGTGCACGTGCCCGTCGACCTGGGACTGGACCGCAGCGACGCACGGATGCACGCCAAGACCGTAGGATCCTACGCAGTGCTGTAGGGGACCGCACCGCCACTTCCCAGCAAATTAGGGACACTGTTGCTCCTGGGGTATCGGCGAGGACCATTCGCAACCGTCTCCATGAAGCTGGGCTGTGGTCCCGCACACCGTTAGGCTGTCTTCCGCTCACGCCCCAACATCGTGCAGCCCGCCTCCAGTGGTGTCGCGACAGGCGTGAATGGAGGCACGAATGGAGACGTGTCGTCTTCAGCGATGAGAGTCGCTTCTGCCTTGGTGCCAATGATGGTCGTATGCGTGTTTGGCGCCGTGCAGGTGAGCGCCACAATCAGGACTGCATACGACCGAGGCACACAGGGCCAACACCCGGCATCATGGTGTGGGGAGCGATCTCCTACACTGGCCGTACACCTCTGGTGATCGTCGAGGGGACACTGAATAGTGCACGGTACATCCAAACCGTCATCGAACCCATCGTTCTACCATTCCTAGACCGGCAAGGGAACTTGCTGTTCCAAAAGGACAATGCAAGTCCGCATGTATCCTGTGCCACCCAACGTGCTCTAGAAGGTGTAAGTCAACTACCCTGGCCAGCAAGATCTCCGGATCTGTCCCCCATTGAGCATGTTTGGGACTGGATGAAGCGTCGTCTCACGCGGTCTGCACGTCCAGCACGAACGCTGGTCCAACTGAGGCGCCAGGTGGAAATGACATGGCAAGCCGTTCCACAGGACTACATCCCGCATCTCTACGATCGTCTCCATGGGAGAATAGCAGCCTGCATTGCTGCGAAAGGTGGATATACACTGTACTAGTGCCGACATTGTGCATGCTCTGTTGCCTGTGTCTATGTGCCTGTGGTTCTGTCAGTGTGATCATGTGATGTATCTGACCCCAGGAATGTGTCAATAAAGTTTCCCCTTCCTGGGACAATGAATTCACGGTGTTCTTATTTCAATTTCCAGGAGTGTAGAAAATAATTTTGTACTACTTATATCTGCTATGAAACCCTTCCTAATGTTAACTGCTTAGATTGTTACAAACCAGTTTCAGGCAGATTATCGGTGTAGATTAATACACAAGTTTCAATACCAATTTACATAACTACAGAAGGTGTTAAGTTTTGACGTTCGTTCCGCGGTCGTGCCGCTACGTACAAGTGTTATACAAAAACACGGCAACGCCGCGAAAAATTCAACCTTCAGCTAACTACAAATGACAGCCTATCCTGCAGATTCAGCTGTTGTATTTGATCACGAACGGAAACTGTGCAATGTCCTCAATACGTTGCAAGTGTGTGTCGTGGTCAGAACAATACATCATGCCGAAGCTAAGTGATTCGAACGTTGGCAAACTGTTGGTGCTCTTACGACGGGGCTTCCATAGCCCAGGAAGCCAAAGTGTTTGGTGTTTTAAGAGGCATACGTAAATGGCTTACAGGGAAAATGGAAAAACGTCAGCCACTATAGTGTGTGTTGGGTGACCGTGACGGACGATCGGTGAATTGGTTTGAGATGGAAAATAAAAAAGGTGTAAGCGAGCATAAAACGTATTCCAAAATTCTACAGAAGACTGATGTCACCAACATAGGCCTATAGTTGCGTGCGTTTACTCGACGACCGTGCTCAAAATGAGACTGAACTGCTCTTTTTTCCAGTTACTTGGAACGCTTAGTACGTCCAGTTGTGTGTGTGAGTATGAAATTAACTCGGCAGTATACCGCCCGTAGTAGTGTTACACCTCTTAGGTCCCCTTTACGAGCAGAATGCGTTGCGGATTAAGCCTCCAGATGTCAGCAGCGAGACATTTGCTGCTAGTAACTCTTAATGCTCCCTCTGTTATAGTTCGTGCAAGTGTCGCTTGTTTAATAGCTGGTCGTGACTGCCGTCTGGTATTGAGGTCATCAGCGTGTGTACGCACCTACCCCTATCGTAACCGTATCGCAACCCGTCTCACAGACGTCTTTATGGTCGTATAAGCAGTAACCTGGCGCCTACCGGTGGGCAGCCCGCAGCGCAGTACTGCAACCCGTATTGCATCACCATTCGCGGCGTCCTGCTTCGCTTTCGGTCACGAGACACACGAGGTCACTCGGATAAAACCTTACCAGCTGGAGATAACCCCACGGGGTTATTTACGTGCTGATAAACCTGTCCAGGGGCCGAAAATAGCCTACTCCACATACTTGCTGTTGGCTAACACGCAACATCTCACCGCATCTCCAGTGTGTCGAGATTGTCAACAGTCCTTCACGCCAGTTTCGTAACGCGTAGTTAGTAAAATGATCTTGTAGAAAGTTAGACTATATTCATTCATAATAAAAGGATACAACAGATTGTTCTGATTGCAGAGTGATTAGTCTAACTTCGCATGCCATAAAAATACATCCATATTAAATAAATAAAACGCCATATAGAATTTGAAGAGGATCTGTTTGGTTTTAGACAAAAAATAGGATCCAGGAAGACATAATAGAGCTCAGACTCTTATTAGACGCAAGCTTAGAACTCAAAGCATATGTATATCCAAAAATTCATTTGACAGTATTGGCTGGAAGAATCATCTCAAATTCTTGAAAGATAGACACTTTCAGCGGAAAGAGAGATATATGTAAAGGAAAGTTTAAGGATAGATATGAATGGTGAACAACGTAAACCCAAAATAAGAGAAAGTGTAAGAATCCGATATTCATTATGCCCTTATTTACTTGTATTTAACAGTTTCATCGAAAACGCAGTGAGGATCTTCAAAGGAAAAACGCCTGGGGTTAATGTAATGAAATGGAGCACCTACAGCCGTCCTTACGATATTATTTATTATGTGGCCACCAATTTCGGTGCTTCAGTGCGCCATCTTCAGGCTATAGCAGACGCCGAGGAGGTTAACTCCAACCGTGTACACAATTCACCAGTGGTCAACATCTGTGAACTGGTTTTCGAAGACTACCTGTAACAACGATGTTATGTCTCCGACCATCAACTGCCAACTCACTCAAAGCTCCAAACCGAGGGACTGAGACACAAAACCTCGAGCTACAGTGAATGGAATTCTAATTCACTGCATAAGATTTACAGACAATATCGTCTGATGAAAATATGGTTTCCAGTTTTCAGTATTATGAAAAAGTTGTAACTAAAATTAATATTAAAATCAATTTTATTGTAAGTTGATCAAAAATGAGAAAGGAAACCTGACACAGCCATTGAAAGAAAGGAATCTAGAAAAAAGTTTAATTTTTCTTATTTACACACCTTAACCAAAGAAGGCAACAGGGAAACGAGATAAAGAATCGCAACAGCTAAACGCTCTTTCGGTGATAAAAAAAAAACTGCTAGTGTGCAGGTAGTGTAGAAAAGAAAAAAATTATCAAGACGTTCATCTGCAGTGTACTCTTGTATCAGTGTGAAAGCTGCGCAATATTGATGACAGGTATAAAGTGATTAGAAGTGATGGCAATGAGACTTTGAAGAAGGCTGATAAGGACCTGCTGAGCAGAAATATAAACCAATGATGATAATCTAAAAGGGCTAAGTGAGCAGAGAAATGTCATAGCAACTACCCAAAAACGAAAACAGGACCTTTGCACATTTACTGAGACACAATAAGTTTCTAACAGAAGTAGCAGAAGTAAAAGTTTGTTAAAGAAAACCAAGGGGGAGTCCAAGAAAGAAACTAGTCGAAGAACAGTTGTACGTTACAAAATGCCAAAATTATCAAGAAATGAAGAAAAACAGGGAAATGAATTTGCAGCGATAAGGCGTTGCCTTTAAAAGAAGATTATGATTATGATGATGGTGATGATGATAACGACGAATTACTAACTATACTAAAATCTCTTTCAGTACTGCGCTCACCAATTCTGTCGAGTATGCGTACTTCACATAGTCAACATCTAAAATGAAAATAACTTTTTACAATTCCAGAAAATATAAAGACATTGAAAGTTCTGTTTGTATTCGTCTTATTGTAATCTGAAGAATATTCATGATTCGACGTCATTTTTAATACTTTCGTCCGGGATTTTGTTGCACAAGCCGAGTAATGTTTCTTCTTGATTTTCCAACACCTCATGAAAATAAAGAGATTTTCGCATTTTTACCGCATATATTAGAGAATCTAGTTTTAGTATCCAGTGCCTTCCTTGCATTTTGTCACCATAATCACCGCTTCATCTTGTCACTTCTGCAGTTTTGGATTTTCAGCGTCAGAAACACACAAGGTTCGCGTGGTTCAGAAAGAACATTCGGACTTGGCAAACAGATTTACAGATGCTTTATAGCTCTAACCAGGGAGACACCACTCATGGCTTGAATGATGACGTTGGATTTGTGGTCAACTTCCTGGGAATTCCCAGTGATGACCATCGACCTCGCTGCTTTCCATGGTACGTCTGTAAACAAGACTTAGTTTTTGTTTCAGTTCAGTCTGGTGAAAGATTGACACGTAGAATATACAATCATCTAGATAACTCAGGTACACGATCGCCTCTCACGTGCGAATAAAGCCAATGCATCAATGCACACAATTCGTATGAAACCAAAACGTGGAAGGATAATCGCTGGAGGTATTTATGAGTCCTGCACTGTCACAATACGTTGTTTGTACTACTGAGAGACGCTGCGAAGAAGTTTACACCTGTGTAATCACGTGCATTAGAAAAATCGTATAGATTTTTCTAAGTCTTTGCGGACAAAATACTAATTCGAGGAAATGGCCCAGTACAGTCGTGAAGAAAACTGTCCGGAATTCGAGTGCAGAAATTTAGAAAAACCGCGGAGTACCCAAGTGGGGATGGCCAAATGAAGATTTGAAAGACAAATGTGCAGTTCCAGTGCCATAACCGCTGCGTCACCTCGCTCGATTTTCCAATGCAAGTACAGTGTCTTGACGAGCGACCAAACAAACGTGGTGCTTACTAAGAACTTGTGGTGAATTATTGAGCACCAGTGAGTAATTACTGGCTTCGTTGGGCTAGAATGTCTGGAAGGAGGAAGTTCGATCGCATGTCATTCCTTGTAAATGACGCTCTTCGTAAATAACAGGTATTAATCTTCTTTTGAGGGCAGCATAGTTATTATCCACATCATATGACAGTTTCAACCATTAGTCTACCCACTGTTATCGTTGTTAGAAATGTTCTTGTCCCACCAACAAGAATTCACGAATCCTATTACTTTTCAGCTTTATTGTATTCTGTATTTTACTTCTGTATTACCCAATCCACTTTTATCAATACAAGCCGGCAGATATTTAATTTTTCTCCCTGCCTCATAATTACAAGTGTCGCTGTTAACTACCAGAGATGTGAGATATTTAGACTCATCTGTAGCTCCTGTTTGCCATATTTCCGACATAAACGTCGTATCATAAACTCAAAACCGTATTCGTCCTGTGTTAGAATGGCTTGATCATCATAAAAACTTAAAGGAAAGCACCTGAACATCATTAACAATGATCCCCGTTCCTCCATAGCTGTTCGTCCATCTTCGGAGAGCAACTTCTAGCATAAATTGAACGAGATGGGTGACATACTGCACCATTGTGTCATCCCTTTTGTGACATTAATAATTTCTGATAACTTCGAGCCTCTGCGGACTTTTAAACAATAATCTGTAAAAGATGATCATCCATATCTATATCTTTCATAGTTTCGCACAGTTTTGTTCTAGGAACCGTGTCATAAGCTTTTGCTAAATATATGAAGGCAATGTGTAACTTCTTTCCTACTGCTATGAATTTCTCCATTAGCTGTTTTAAAATTAAAATAAAATGTGCAGTTGGTAGACACAAATGACCAAAAGCAGGTGTTTTCTATCTAATGAGCTCTGAGCATTTACGCTGAAACGTCCCCTTAGAAAAATTTATGAATGTCTGTGCTGATAAACCTCTTACCTTACTTGATTTTCAAATAGCTGAGCAGAACTGAACGTACTCAGACATTTCGCTCTTTACCTATTCTGATCAACACTAAACTGACACACAATATTTTTAGCGCAATGCAATCTGACTTTCAAAAATCTGTACAAAAGAATGGCCCTGACTAACAATAACCTATACCTTTCATGAATCACTTACCTCACAAGAATCTTCATTACTCGAACTACTGCAATACAGCGAGGGCCACTACTGCCAGCTAAATAAAAGATTCTAACTACTGAAGGCACTAACTACTGATAGGCATAGTCAGCAAATGAAAGATTTTGATAGAGGACAAACAGTGCATTTACCTTAATAGTGTTCAAAAGTCATAATATATATATATCGGTTCATGATATCCAGTCCCACAAATTTACTGTCTCTGATGGACACACGTCGAGATCATCCGCTCTCAAAACTCCGCCATCTCCCTCCCCACATCCATCACTGCTGGCGGCTCACCTCCGACTGTGTAACACTAAGCGCTGTTCACATCCAGCTGCCCAACCCTACAATAGCGACTATTCCAACAATGCCAACCAGCCACAGACTTCACACAGCACAGTCAGTGATTATCATATACAGCGCAACGGGGCGTTACCAACATAAAAACCTGAACAGCCTACTTACAACATGAAGCAAGAATTCTTATTGCACATAGGTGATTAGAGCTGCTCCGTCATTCGGAATTTAGGGTCGCCTGTCGCGAACTAGTTCTCATGTTGTAGCAAACGGGGCATGCCACTTCCAATTTAATAAGACTTAGGGGGTACTGCAGTGTTCAGGAAACCCTCTGATTAACGCTTTTTCTTTTTTAATGTCAGGTTTTTCACCTCGTAAACGTCGTTCGTCTGTTTAGTCTTGTTTGGTGGCTCTGATGCTAATTAATCCACCTAGAAGATCTTCGTAATTACTGCACGAGGTTTCTCATTCGTCAAGACACTGTACTTGTGTTGGGAAACCGAGTGCAGGAAGACAGTGGATCCGCACTTACAGTCTCACACACTGACGCCAGACGGAAAATCCGCGTTCCGTGCTACGTACCGCTAGAGACATTTACTTGGCGAGTAGAATGGGAGTGGCACCCGCTCAGAGTGAGCAGAACGGTTGCGCAGCTATGCGACGTTCCAGTTGCGAAAGCGGTCACGGTCTGAAGACTGATGTGCTACAGACCACGTAATTCTCCGATAGTGCCAACATTTAAGAAAAATGGAAAACGAAGATTTTTTTTATTTTTTTGGCAGTCCTATGACTTGTTTAATGTGGCTCACCACCACAATTTGCTCTCCTGTGCCACTCTCTACATCTCTAGACATAACTTGCTTAATTATTCATTGTGTATATTCCAATTTCTGTCTTCTCCTACAGTAGGGCATTCGAACGTTTCAGCGGTTAATTATGTCGTTTTATGCTCAAACGTGCTTTTTTCCTTCATGAATTTCAGTATTTTTTTAAAAAAATGGAAATTAAATTCGAGTAATTCGAAAGCCCGTTAAAGCACATCATTTCAATTAGGTGATGCGTGTGACTTCACTTGTAAACACGCTGGTTCTTCTGTCATAAGGTTCATTCACAGTAATACGTTGTTTCGGAATTTACGCTTCGGAAAATGGGTTAAAATTATGTATAGTGCCACATTGTACAAATGTATCTATAAAAACTCCTGGAAAACTGTTTTTGAGTGTCCCAAAGAATGAGAAGATCCGTAAAATGTAGCTGCAACTTGCTCGTAGAGATGCAAATGAGACAGTCGTCAGCACGTGTATTTATTTCTGTGAGGATCAGTCTGATGAAGTAAACACTACACATGAACACCTTGTCGCTTGTAACGTTATAAGCAAGGCTCCTGATTTCTAATGCAATGTTTTGAAGATTGATCCTCATTCGGAGGAACCGAGCGAGGTAGCGCAGTGGTTAGCACACTGGACTCGCATTCGGCCATCCTGATTTAGGTTTTCCGTGATTTCCCTAAATCACTCCAGGCAAATGCCGGGATGGTTCCTTTGAAAGGGCACGGCCGACTACCTTCCCCGTCCTTCCCTAATACGATGAGACCGATGACCTCGCTGTCTGGTCTCCTTCCCCAAACAATCCAACCAAACCCATTAGGAGGAAAATTTTTTTCGCTTAATGCTACTGTCTTCTTAAGGTTACTTTATTCCTAATACAGTTATCTAAGAGCTTTAAATTCTGTACAATATTTTAATATCGAATTTCATTATTAGCTTCATTTCACACTTCATCAATTTCAGATGAACCACAAAGACAACTGTGGTGTTAAGAAACTGTATTTCATGCCTGATGTCCTTCTTATTGTGAAGAATCTGAGGAACCAGTTAACTATATCCGATCACTTACCTCTTCCCAAACAAATCGTTTAGTATTATAAGTTTGCGTCTTCCAATTCCGTCCACTCGCCTTGTTATAAAGATATATGATTTTGACAAAGAGAAAAACTGAGCTCTGTTTGAAACCTACGAGGAAATGTAACAAGCCCAGGGCATAAAGATAAAGTGAAAGCTGTTCCTGTTTTAAATCACAGTGCTTCAGCAGAAGTATGTACTAGAAGGCATCAGCTACATATTTTACGGACGTGATTTTCCGGTACTTTAAATTAATGATCTCGAAGAACAGAAAAACTGCGATGTGTAAGGCAAACACAATGACGCTCTGCTGTTCCCTACGAGGGTTATTACGCTGTATGAAAGTTTGAAAATTGAGAAAAGAGGCACATGTAAAACAGTGGTAGTTCCGGCAACAACTACAGCAATTAACAATCAGAATTATCTTCTGATTGAAAAAGTTACCACTGCGTTTTATTGTGCCAGCTTTCACAACTTGCCCTGGAAATACTTTTCAGCATGGTCCGAGCAAACAATCCCGTTCTAGATTCCCTCAATTTAAAACAATGCTGCGACTTATTGCTCTGTCACACTACTTCCGTCCCAGTCGACATTCACGTTTCTTATTTACGGGACAAAAAAGAAGAAACAAGGAACGAAGAGGCCATAAACGCATTAACTTTCGGAAACTTTCCATTATCGGCCTCCACAAGATTCCTTTCCATTGTTACTTAAATGTCGTAAATGCGTTTTCTTTCACCAAATAACTAAACTACTTGAAGAAAAAGTACGGTAAAACACTAATAACATCGGCTAACACGCCTATAACCCACATACTTCGTCTTACTCCTCGCCTATGACGTCATCAGGGCTTCAGCCAGTAACAGAGCTTTCTGATCCTATGGCCAAATGTTGAAATTTAATGTTTCTCAAGCATTAATTACATAAGAATAGCTAATATTTTGTGATAATATTGACCTAAAATGCTATTTGAATGTTATAGTCATTCAGATACTTTTAAAATAGGAAAATACCCTGATATAGTACAGAACGACTTGATTTAATAATATGGAAGTTACTCCCGAGTGTCTAAAACTTTTTTTAAGTCATCAGTCTTCTGACTGGTTTGATGTGGCCCGCCACGAATTCCTCTCCTGTGCCAACCTCTTCATTCCAGAATAGGACTTGCAACCCACGGCCTCAATTCTTTGCTGAATTTATTCCAAGCTTTGTCTTCCATTACAGATTTGCCCCCTATAACTCTCTCTAGCACCATGGAAGTCATTCCCTGATGTCTTAACTATGTCCTATCATCCTGTTCCTTCTCCTTGTCAGTGTTTCCCACATATTCCTTTCCTTTCTCATTCGGCCTAGAACCTCCTCATTCATTATCTTATCAGTCCAACTAATTTTCATCATTCGTCTACAGCACCACATCTCAAATGCTTCGATTCTCTTCTGTTCCGGTTTTCCCACAGTCTATGTTTCATTACCAACAACGCTGTGCTCTAAACGTACATTCTCAGAAATTTCTTCCTTGAGTTAAGGCCTGCGTTTGATACTAGTACACTTCTCTTGGCCAGGAATGCCCTTTTTGACATTGGTAGTTTGCTTTTGATGTCCTGTTTGCTCCATCCGTCATTGGTTATTTTGCTGCCTAGATAGCAGAATTCTTTAACTTCATCTAGTTCTTGACCATGATGTTAAGTTTCTCACTGTTCTCTTTTCTGCTACTTCTCATTACTTTCGTCTTTCTTCGATTTACTCTTAATCCATATTCTGTACTCATTAGAATGTTCGTCCCATTCAGCAGATCACGTAACTCTTCTTCACTTTCATTCAGGATGACAATGTCATCAGCAAATCGTATCATTGATATCCTTTCACCTTGAATTTTTATTCCACTCTTGAACCTTTCTTTTATTTCGATCATTGCTTCTTCGATGTACAGATTTAACAGTAGGGGCGAAAGACAACATCCCTTCCTAACACCCTTTTTCATTCGAGCACTTCGTTCTTGGTCGTCCACTTTCATTATTATCTCTTGGCTCTTGTACACCTTGCATATTGCCTGTCTCTCCCCATAGCTTACTACTATTTTCCCAGAATTTCGGACATCCTGGACCATTTTAGATAGTCTAACGCTTTTTTTGGGTCGACAAATCCTATGATTTTCCTTTAGTCTTGCCAAACTGATTGTCACCTAATACACCCTTGATTTTATTTTCCAGTCTTCCGTTTATTACTCATGTCAGCAACTTGGACGCATGAGCTGTTAAGCTGATTGTGTGATAATTTTCGCACGTGTCAGCTCTTGCAGTCTTTGGAATTGTGCAGATGATATTTTTTGTATGTCGCCAGACTCATACATTCTACATATTAACGTGAATAGTCGTATTGTTGCCAATTCCCCCAATGATTTTAGAAATTCTGATGGAATGTTATCTATCCCTTCTGCCTTATTTGATCTTAAGTCTTCAAAAACTGTCTTAAATTCTGATTCTAATAGTGAATCCCCTATCTCTTCTAAATAGATTCCTGTTTCTTCTTCTATCACATCGGACAAATCTGCCCCATCATGGGCCTTCAGTGTACTCTTTCCACCAATCCGCGCTTTCCTCTGCATTTAACGGTGGAATTTCCCTTCCACTGTTAATGTTAGCACCCTTGCTTTTAATCTCACCGAAGGTTGTCTTTAGTTTCCTACATACTGAGTCAGTTCTTCCGACAATCATTTCCTTTCCGATTTATTCACATTTTTCGAAATGGCTCTGCGCACTATGGAACTTAACTTCTGAGGTCATCAGTCCCTTAGAACTTAGAACTACTTAAACCTAACTAACCTAAGGACATCAAACCCAGTCAGGATTCGAACCTGCGACCGTAGCGGTCGCGCGGTTCCAGACTGTAGCGCCTAGAACCGCTCGGTCACTTCGGCCGGCCTTCACATTTTTCGTGCAGCCATTTCGTCTTAGCTTCCCTGCACTTTCTATTTATTTCATTCCTTAGCGATTTGTATTTCTGCATTCGTGAATTTCACTGAAAATGTTTGTACTTGCTTCTTTCGTCGATCAACTGAAGTATTTCTTTTGTTACCCTTGATTTTTTCGGAGTTACCTTCTTTGTACCTATGTTTTTCTTTCCAAATTTTATGATCGCCCTTTTTAGAGATGTCCATTCCCCTTCAACTCTACTGTGTACTAAGTTACCTAATTTCTGAATCTCTGCCCGACCATGATGTAATCTTCCTGTATCTCTCGGTCACTTCCAAGTATACTTCCTCCTCTTTTGATTCCTGAACAGAGTATTTCCACTACCTGAAATTCGTTGCAGAACTCAATTAGTCTTTGTTCTGTCTCGTTCCTAGTAGCAAGCTCACATTTTCCCGTAAACCTCTCTTCTATTCCCTCTCCTAGATGCGCATTCCAGTTCCTCGTGGCTATTCATCTCCCTTTACGTACTGAATTACCCGTTAAGTATCTCTTCTGCATGTAAACCTGAAGGATCGTCGTCGGTGCTGGTATGCTGTCGATTCTGATAGGAACAACCTTATCACTGAACTGTTCATAATAACACACTCTCTGCCCTATCTTCCTTTTCATAATGAGTCTTACCCCCGTCATACCATTTTCTGCTCCTGTTACTCTATACTCATCTGACCATAAATCTGTGTCTCCTTTCCACTTCACTTCACTGACCCTTACTAAATCTAGACTGAGCCTCTTCATTTCCCTTTTAAAATTTTCTAGCTTCCCTCCCCCGTTCAAGCTTCTGACATTCAACTCCCCGACTCGTAGAACGTTATCCTTTCATTGGTTATTCAATCTTTTGCTCATGGTAACCTTCCCCTTGTTAGTTCCCTCCCACAGATCCGTATGGGTGATTATTGCGGAATATTTTGCCAATGGAGAAATCATCATGACCATTTTTTCGATTGCACACCACATTTACTGTGTAGTAGTTTCGATTGCTTTCTACATCCTCTCCGACCTCTTTGGCAAGGCCGTTGGCAGAATGAGGATCACTTCGGGTGCCAGAAGTCTTCTGCCGCCGATGCTGATTATCAATCAAAAATTAAGCGGTGACAGGTTTCGAACGCGAGCCCGCGGAGGTTTTGGTTACTAATCAAAAATACTGTCCCTAGACTACGAATACAGAAGTTTTCGTAGCATTCGTATCTTCTCGTCATATCTTTCTTATCAGTGCATTTAATTTTCAGCACCCTTTTCTGACAGAGTACACTCCTGGAAATGGAAAAAAGAACACATTGACACCGGTGTGTCAGACCCACCATTGCGAGAGGGCTGTACAAGCAATGATCACACGCACGGCACAGCGGACACACCAGGAACCGCGGTGTTGGCCGTCGAATGGCGCTAGCTGCGCAGCATTTGTGCACCGCCGCCGTCAGTGTCAGCCAGTTTGCCGTGGCATACGGAGCTCCATCGCAGTCTTTAACACTGGTAGCATGCCGCGACAGCGTGGACGTGAACCGTATGTACAGTTGACGGACTTTGAGCGAGGGCGTATAGTGGGCATGCGGGAGGCCAGGTGGACGTACCGACGAATTGCTCAACACGTGGGGCGTGAGGTCTCCACAGTACATCGATGTTGTCGCCAGTGTTCGGGGGAAGGTACACGTGCCCGTCGACCTGGGACCGGACCGCAGCGACGCACGGATGCACGCCAAGACCGTAGGATCCTACGCAGTGCCGTAGGGGACCGCACCGCCACTTCCCAGCAAATTAGGGACACTGATGCTCCTGGGGTATCGGTGAGGACCATTCGCAACCGTCTCCATGAAGCTGGGCTACGGTCCCGCACACCGTTAGGCCGTCTTCCGCTCACGCCCCAACATCGTGCAGCCCGCCTCCAGTGGTGTCGCGACAGGCGTGAATGGAGGGACGAATGGAGACGTGTCGTCTTCAGCGATGAAAGTCGCTTGTGCCTTGGTGCCAATGATGGTCGTATGCGTGTTTGGCGCCGTGCAGGTGAGTGCCACAATCAGGACTGCATACGACCGAGGCACACAGGGCCAACACCCGGCATCATGGTGTGGGGAGCGATCTCCTACACTGGCCGTACACCTCTGGTGATCGTCGAGGGGACACTGAATAGTGCACGGTACATCCAAACCGTCATCGAACCCATCGTTCTACCATTCCTAGACCGGCAAGGGAACTTGCTGTTCCAACAGGACAATGCACGTCCGCATGTATCCCGTGCCACCCAACGTGCTCTAGAAGGTTTAAGTCAACTACCCTGGCCAGCAAGATTTCCGGATCTGTCCCCCATTGAGCATGTTTGGGACTGGATGAAGCGTCGTCTCACGCGGTCTGCACGTCCAGCACGAACGCTGGTCCAACTGAGGCGCCAGGTGGAAATGGCATGGCAAGCCGTTCCACAGTACTACATGCAGCATCTCTACGATCGACTCCATGGGAGAATAGGAGCCTGCATTGCTGCGAAAGGTGGATATACACTGTACTAGTGCCGACATTGTGCATGCTCTGTTGCCTGTGTCTATGTGCCTGTGGTTCTGTCAGTGTGATCATGTGATGTATCTGACCCCAGGAATGTGTCAATAAAGTTTCCCCTTCCTGGGACAATGAATTCACGGTGTTCTTATTTCAATTTCCATGAGTGTAGTTGCAAAAGTAAAAATGGCTTTCCACTGGCGTTTCTCATCGTTGGTACGCGAGTTTTGGACTTTGTAGAAGGATTAAGGGTGGATGGAAACCCTGATCTGCTGATTTAGGAAGTGAGCAGCTGTGCGTACTTGCGAGACAGTTTATTGCAAAGTATTTTGTCAAAATGTTGAAAGGTGGGTGCAACCCCCTCAGCCTATGAGGTTTTATAATCAGAGATGAAATGGTTAGGTACCGGTAGCTGGCGTCGGGTTCGCGGGAAGTATGGAAAACCTGGAAGTGTTCTTTGTGGAAGAGGAGAGGGAGGGGGTGTAGCCAGAAATTAATTGTCACAGCATTCGTGTGGAAGAATGTGAGATAGAATGCATTCCGTCATTTCTTGTCAGTGTTGACAGGTATTTCACAAAATTTACGCTCATCTGTTTGCCCTCTGCAAAGGGGTTTTCACTTCTGATAGTGCCGCCTTATGACTTAATGACTCATATCCTGGAGGTAGCCAATTTCTGTGTTTTCCAGCATGTTGTCTACATCTTTGTCGACTCAAGGCAAATGAAAAAATTCACAAAATTTTGAAATTAGACATCTTTCATATTATGTCATAATATACTTGGTATCTCACAAAATACGTCAAAATGTATTAACATTAACTTTAATAAATGTAGGGCTACTTACTACAGCAAACTAAAAACATTTCTTTTTTTTGTCTGTGTTGCAGGTAAGTGCCAAAAACTGGACAGATTCATAGGCACAAACTAACCTCAGAACATGGAGAAGAAACCACCCTGTCGTTCATCGAAAGGTAAGCGCCTTGTCAGTTGGAGTAACTCAGTATCTTACCTTCGAAAATAATTCATTAGTCTAAATATATTCGAACTCAATATGTTTCGATCCCAAAAAGCTTAAAGTATAGCAATTTCAGACTGTCTACCAGCTACTGTATCGACTGTAAGGTAGGTACTACCTCCAACTGCAGAATTTACAAGGCCAGAAAAATGAAACTGAATATCTCTAAGAACATAGGAATCTCCAGTAAACTGTTGACGTCTCGGAGCAACTTCTAGAGATATATAAACGGCCTTCAATGTCTTCAAAGTTCTGTGCATGGGAAACCATAAGCGCTGGGACAGCCAAGACAATGGGGCATTGCTCAGTCAGTCGCAGGGAACCTCACAGGACGTGCAAATTCTTCATGCTACGTCTCGCAGGGCATTCCGAGAGCATCTTTCGTCCCGCCCCAGTTAGCTATGGTTTCTGCAGACAGTGAAACTAAATGACAAACGAAAGTCTTCGAATTTCAGACGACGTTTTTCCACATTTGCAGGAGAAAGATGCCCTACTCGCCTTTTCTGTCAAGTATTGACCTATGTGAATAATAAGCGGTATGTCCACAGCTGAGACTCAGCACGTTCGCATGTGATAAAGAGACATGGTACATAATATCGGACAAATTAAAGGTGCCTCGTGATTGACATTAATATTGGACTTTTGTTTTCGTTCTATTCTACGAGGAGACTCATTACTAGTTCAGATTGCTTTGATACGTTAGAGTTAATAGAGTTAACTGGTTGTCCACCAGCTATCTTGCTCCATCAAGACTCTATACGACTATCTTACACCTATGAAGTAGATGCATTCTGAAAAACAACTAAATTTAATTCTCAACGGTAGCTGATCCCCAGGTTCACTGACTTTAAAACATACACTACGTGATCAAAAGTATCCGGACACACACAAAAACATACGTTTTTCATATTAGATGCATTGTGATGCCCCCTACTACCAGGTACTCCATATCAGCGACCTCAGTAGTCATTAGACATCGTGAGAGAACAGAATGGGGCGTTCCGCAGAACTCACGGACACTGAACGTGGTCAGGTGACTGGGTGTCATTTGTGTCATAAGTCTGTAGGCGAGATTTCCATACTCTTAAACAACCCTTGGTCCACTGTTTCCGATGTAATAATAAAGTGGAAACATGAAGGGACACGTGCAGCACAAAAGCGTACAAGCCGACCTTGTCTGTTGACTGACAGAGACCGCCGACAGTTGAAGAAGGTCGTAATGTGTAATAGGCAGACATCTAGCCAGACCATCATACAGGAATTCCAAAGTGTACCAGAATCCACTGAAAGATCTATGACCGTTAGGAGGAATATGAGAAAACTTGGATTTGATAGTCGAGCTGCTGCTCATAAGCCACGCAGCACCCCGATAAATGCCAAACGACTCCTCGCTTGGTGTAAGAAGCGGAAACATTGGACGACTGAACAGTGGAAAAACGTTGTGTGGAGTGACGAATCACGGTATACAATGTGACATCCGATGGCAGGGTGTAGGTGAACGTCATCTGCCAGCGTGTGTAGTGCCAGCAGTAAAATTCGGAGGCGGTGGTGTTATGATGTGGTCGTGTTTTTCATGGAGGGGGCTTGCACTCTTTGTTGTTTTGCGTGGCACTATCACAGCACATACCTACATTGGCTTTTTAAGGACCTTCGTGCACTCCACTGTTGAAGAGAAATTCGGGAGTGGCGATTGCATCTTTCAACGCGATTGAGCACCTGTTCATAATGCACTGCCTGTGGCGGAGTGGTTGTACGACAATAACATCCCTGTAATGGACTTGCGTGCGTAGCCTGACCTGAATCCTATAGAAAATCTTTGGGACGTTTTGGAACGCAGACCGTGCCAGGCCTTACCGACCGACATCGATAACTCTCCTTAGTGCATTACTCCGTGAAGAATGGGCTGCCATTCCCCAAGAAACCTTCCAGCACCTGATTGAACGTATGCCTGCGAGAGCGAAAGCTGTCATCAAGACTAAGCGTGGGCCAACACCGTATTGAATTCCGGAAGGCGCCACGAACTTGTAAGTCATTTTCAGCCTGGTGTCCGGATACTTTTGATCACATAGTGCAGAATAACATCGGAATTAAGTACAGCCTTTACTACTGAATGTTGGGCTAAGACCACGATGAACTGAAGGGTGTCGTCAACCTCTTGGATAAAGAAGCGGTGAGCCGAATGCAGACGGAGTTAAAATACAGATTAGATGTTGCACACCATGAAGGCGATATTCGCTAAAGTTATCAACAATCATGTAGGAAAAACATGCGATTTTAATCAAGCAAAGGGACCAAGTGTGTAGCTACTGTGTTCTACAAAAACTGTGCAAACAGCACTTGAGGTAAACGATACTTATTCAGGTTGTGTTGGCAAGATGAAGAACAAACACGGTGTTTAAAAAAAAAGGATGCCGTGTCCTTAAAGGAGGAAATACGAGCTGAAACGAGACAAAATGGCTTACAAACATACGTCTGAAAATATACTTTAAATGTGAGCTGCACCCTTCGGTTGTATAAATATATATGTTGACGCAAAGGAGATGTTAATGGTCATCCTCAAAAGTGGAAATCTTCCAGACGTTTTCAGAGAATTTTTAGCTCATGCGAAAGCACCTGGTTGCCACCCGATCGGGAAACATGAAAGAGTCAAACACGTACAAGTCGTCACGGCTGTGGAACACATCATTTCCTTTAAACGTACCTTAGAATGAGCTAGGGGATCTCCTCGACCTATCAACAGCCCATTAACCATCTGCGTTAGGTACTGTCGCACGAAGGGTGTAAAATGGGGTTAGGGCCAGTTGAGCATCAACCAGACCCGATGTCTTTCTGAAAGGATAATTTATTGCGATCGAATTTGGTAATAAGCAAGACTGTTGATATGTCCGGTAAAGCATACGGTTCTGTGAGTCTGTCATACACAATAATTCGTATTCACACTGATGCTAAAGAGAACGTGGTACCTTGCTTTCATAGTCTCTCGCGGATTTTAATTTGTCCACACGTGGTTATGAGGTAGTTTACACGGTCCATGATCACCACCTATGTTTGATGTCAACATGCAGTATCCACTCACAGACGCCAAGTGGCAACATCAGAAGTGCAGGGTGTATAAAGCGCGTCGGGGAAAGGCGGTAAACAGTGGAGTCTTGCCGTAATGCGGAAACGGAGCACTTATCTGACGTCCAAAAGGACACGATTATTGGATTTCGGACCAAGGATGGAAGCATTCCGAAAACGGTTAAGTTTATAAACCGTTCGCATGCAGTCACCGTTAAAGCACACCGTGCATGGCAAAACGGCGCTATCAAAAACCGGCGCCGAGGTAACTGTGGTGCAACTATGAGTCACAGGTGACCGGAGTTAAGACCTTTATAATGGAAACATACACGAATGGCGAATCGTTCCGACGACGATATGGGTTGCAAATGAGGAGATCCAGTGAAATACGTAATTTGAGCATGGACAGACTGTTACGGCACGGTGCCTGGAAAAGAGCAGCTCCGAAATTATGAAGCTGGTAGGCTGTTTGCGTACTGCTGTCACGAGCATCTGCGGAAAGTGATTAAGGGACGATGAAATCGCATGTAGCCGTTGCAGTGTTGGACGCCCGCGTCTCATCGCAGACCATGGAGGTCAGAGGCATGCCCACTGTGTATAAGGATACTGATCTGTGGCAAATCTGACTACAGAGTCAAATCTGATATAGGCAAAAATGTTTCAGTGGACTCCGTTCAGCACATTGTTGAACATGGGGCTCCGCAGCAGGTGACATCAGAGTGTTGACCCTATGACGTCGTCAGTTGCGATTTCAGTGGCAACAGGGTCATCGTGGATCAATGAAAACGCGTCGTCTGGTCGGATGAACCACTTTTCATGACACGATAGTTGTGTCCCAATATGGCGTCATCCAAGCGAAGAGCTGCTTGAACCATGCTTCGTACCATGGACACGCTCAATAAGTGTGTGTGTGTTGGGGGTTATGGACGCTCAACAGCGAGATCATCAGCGCCCTACGCTCAATAAGGACAGTATTACGTTATGGGGAACATTCCATGGGTCGCTGGTAGTAATCGAAGGCACTGTGACAACTGTGGAATATTTGAACAATATTGAAGATCACCTGCCACTTTCCATGCTTCATGTCTTCCAGTTGGACTAGAATCGTACTCTAATTGTTTGAGGAGCATGATAATGAAATTGCGGTGATGCCTTGGCCACCAAATTCCCATGTTCTGAGCCGGAAGGTGCATATGTAGGACGCTATTGGGCGTCAGCTCCGCACCCACAAACTACGCTTCGTAATTTACAGGGTTTAAGGGACCTGTGTGCATACATCTGGTAACAGATACCTCTGGAAACCTACCAAGGACCTGTCGAATGCGTACCACGCAGAACAGCTGCTGTATTGCTTTCTAGTGCGCTATTAAGTATGTCGTCATTATGTTTTTGCTCGTCATTGTATATATAGTCAAGAGAATTAGAAATGTTTATGTATATGCTTTCATTTTTGTACTTCAAGACTTCCTTATTTTTTGTCCCTTCGCCTTTACAGTAATTTTTATGGTACCGCTTTGAATGATTGTGCAGGTTAGACGTTCCTCCAGCTGTTGCACTGTCCCGCGTTCCCCACTACCATACGCTGTCTAATCAATAACATCCGAACAGCTATCAATCGACATTAAATGGGATTGGCGTGCACCCTTTGCCTCTATGGCGGCTTGTACTCTGCTGGAGATACTTTCGGTGAAGATACTGACGGTCTGTGGAGAAACACCAGCCCATTCTCACTCAAGAGCTTACGAGGCGCCGTTTGACCATTGTACTCCATTCTTTTAGCTCCCTAGTCAGTCGTCCTAGCTGCACTGCTGGTAGCACTTTGGGACTGACGAGTTCATTCGACTTGGACAGCTTTAGAAGAACTGAAATGTCCCTGATGCGTCCGTTACTCGGATGAAATACAGTGACTAGGGCACGCTCGAAGTGTCTGTTGTCTGCTGACCCACCGTTTGTGATATTACTGCGTCTCTGCTAAGAACGCGATTTTATATTGGTGAATGAGACTCTCCAGACGTCTAGTGGTCAATTTGTTGATGTTTCCGGATGCTTTTGATCGCATAGTGTATATATATCTTGGTTTTTAGTCCTCTACTCTTTCAAACAACTGCAACGCATCCGTTTTCCAATTTGATACATCTAGTTGCGTGAGGCCAGTGAGATCAACCGGGGTACTCCTGTACTCATCAATTTCATACCCGCATGACAGACGTGGTATTCAGATCAAAGCGAGCAGCAATGTCGCGTAAAGGAAAATCACAGCTCCGATATGCATTACCCTTCCTTTATCGAATGCCGACACTTGCTGAGAGACATGTGTCCTTTATATACGAGGCATGATACGACATTCACATAACCAACCAACACCCACCCACAGCGATACCTCTCCTTACACAAGGAATATAATTTGTTCTGTTGCGCTGAAATTCTGACCATTTGCATGTCGACGCGTGCAGTACACGTATGACCCGACTCCGCACCTGAGATCGCTAGGGCACGACTGATCTGGACTCCGAGGTAAGCCGGTTCGTATCCTACTGGTGGACAATTGCCACTGCTAGTATTTGGCGGCCAATAGGCGGAGCAGTGTCCTGAATTAAATTCTAAACCTCTGCACAGTGTCGCGTGAAGGGAAGGCATGTGGTGCTGTTTGTGGTGATCCGTTCGTTAGATGGGGACCTGAAGCTCAGCGGCCCCCATGGTTCTGTCTGAGAGAGAAGTATGCTGTTTGCCGGCACCTGGCATCACCCTCTCCCTGCCCTTCATCTACAACGACGTCCGCCCCGGTAGCTGAGTGGTCAGTGTGACGGACTGCCGTCCTACGGGCCTGAGTTCGATTCCCAGATGGGTCGAGAATATTCCCCGCTCAGGAACTGGGTGTTGTGTGGTTTCATCATCATTTCATCTCCATCCGGCACGCAGGTCGCCCAATGTGGCGTCGAACGTAATAAGACCTGCACCAAGGCGGTCGGGCCTTCCCCGCAAGCGACCTCCTGGCCAATGACGCCAAACGCTTATTTCCATTTCATCTACAACAACACGAACCCAACACTACGTTATTAGCACTCATGACAGTAGTCCATACGACACAGATACACTGTCCAGCCACACTGATGTAAAAATGGTTCAAATGGCTCTGAGCACTATGGGACTTAACTATTGTGGTCATCAGTCCCCTAGAACTTAGAACTACTTAAATCTAACTAACCTAAGGACATCACACACATCCATGCCCGAGGCAGGATTCGAACCTGCGACCGCAGCAGTCGCGCGGTTCCGGACTGCGCGCCTAGAACCGCTAGATCAGCGCGGCCGGCCACACTGATGTAATCCCTAACTATGTTCGACGTCAACGTGAAATAACCACTCACAGACGGCAGGTGGCATCACTAGCAGTGGAGAGTATATGTAAAACGTGTTCGCGGGACGCGGAAAAACAGTGCAGTCGTAATGCTGAAACGGAGCGGTTTGTCTGACATCCAAAAGGGCTTGATCATTGGCTTTCGGGCCAAGGGTAAGAGCCTTTCTGAAACGGATAAGTTTGTAAACTGTTCGCGTGCTGCTGTGGTTAAAGTAAATCGTGCATGGCAAAATGGCGCTATCCAAAATCGGCGCTGAGTCAAATGTGGTACACCACGGGCAGTAGAGTACAGGGGTGAACGACGGCTGTGGAGATGTGTACTGGCAAACAGAAGTGCAGCAGTTAGGAATCAGACTGCCCAGTTTAGCCAAGAGCTGCCAACAGTGTCTCCTGAACGACCGCTCAGCAAACGTTGGTGGACATGGGTTTCCGCAGCAGGCGTCTGGTTCATACAGCCTTGGTGCCTGATGTTCATCGGCGATGAGGGCAGGAATCTGCACGCCAGTACCACAAGAGGGCGTGGTGAAAGTAGGATTTTTCAGACGAATCATGTTTAATGCTCCATCGGACACATGGCCATTGGCGTGTATAGAGCGAAACGTCTGAAAGCAAAGCATCCAGGTCGGAGGGGGGTGCCTTTTAGTCTGGGGATTGTTTCCACGGTGTTTTGGAGGACGAAATAACGCCTGTCGGCACTGTGATGGGATCTTAGATTTACTTCTGAACGAGGCCGAGTTGATACTACAACACTCGTAAGATGTTAGATCACTTTATTATGCGAGGCGTGTTTTTTTAAGTAAGTACCGTTTTGAAATTTAAAAAAAGATGTGCTAAGATATCTCGATAATTTTATTTCTACATAAAAGCCTGGACCTTAATCTACGCACTGACGCCATTACAGTCTGATTCTTCCTTGTTTACGTTGTGTACTGAGTGTTTTTGATGCCTCCGATAATCTTTGAGTCCCAACGACTGTGAAGAATGGGGTGTTATAAGATTTCTTAGTACTAAACGCCTAAAAGCGATCGATATTCATCATGAGATCTGTGCAGTTTACGGAGAAAACATTATGAGTGATGGAATGGTAAGGAAGCGGGTGAGAGCATTTAAAGATGGCCGGACTAATGTGCTTGATGAACAACGGAGTGGGCGTCCTTCGGTCGTTAATGAAAGTTTGGTGCAGGAAGTGGACAATAAGGTGAGAGAAGACAGACGCTTTACGATTTCCTCCTTGCGGGATGACTTTCCTAATGCTTCTCGTAGTGTTTTGTATGGCACTGTGACCGAGCGCTTGAATTACCGAAAATTGTGCGCACCTTGGGTACCGCAAATGTTGACGGATGTGTATAAAACCAAACGTTTAGACAGTGCTCTGACTTTCCTTGAGCGGTACCACAACGACAGTGATGATTTCTTAAGCCAAATTATTACGGGCGATGAAATATTGGTGGCCTACGTCACACCAGAATCAAAGCAACAGTCCACGGAAGTTGAGCAAGGGCATCGTTTTGCTGCAAGACACTGCCCGTGCGCATGTAGCGAATCACACCAAAGATCTCATCACATCTTAACGATGTGAAACTCTAGAACGTCCTCCGTCAACCCCGATCTTGCTCCCAGCGACTACCATCTGTTCCTGCACTTGAAGAAACACCTGGGTGGTCAGCGTCTTCAAGACGATGACGGCGTCAGAACAGTGGTGATGCAGCGGTTAACAAGTCAGGCGGCAGACTTCTATGACGAGGGTATTCAGAAACTGATACAACGTTATGACAAGTGCCTCAATATCACGGAAATTACGTAGAAGAACTGGTTAAGGTACAGGATTTCAGGTAAAAATAAAATTATTGAGATATCTTAGCACGTCTGTTTTTTAATTTCAAAACGGTACTTACTTAAAAAACGCGTCTCGTAACATGAACGTCATGAAATACTTTGTAACAATACAAGGCGACAGGAATGTCATGTGTAATTGTTACTGCCACTGAACACTAACATATCGGTGGACACAGTACAAGAGAATAGTCCCTTCTCTGAAAGTGCAGTTGAGAGTAGACTTTGCTACAGGCTTCTGTCTAATACAACTCTCGCACAGCTGGTTGTAGTGAGACGGTGCTTTCGTCTTCGGCGATGATTGCAGACTGTGCTGAGTGGAACTCCACTTTGACGTACAAAGGTAAGCTGCAGCGGTAGAGTATCTACGCCGATGTCTGTCACTGGTCGTTGCGGTTGGTTGGTTGGTTTTTGGGGAAGGAGACCAGACAGCGTGGTCATCGGTCTCGTCGGATTAGGGAAGGATGGGGAAGGAAGTCGGCCGTGCCCTTTCAGAGGAACCATCCCGGCATTTGCCTGGAGTGACTTAGGGAAATCACACTGGTCGTTACGTCCCAGCAACGACTTACTTGGGATCCGTCACAGGTACCAACTTTGCCGTGGGGCATCGTTCTTGGCATATCACATGTGGAATTCCCTGGGTGATTTCGTCATTGTAGAAGGCACAATGGATTAACACAAGTATGCATCTATCCTTGGGGACCATGTCCGCGCCTGTATGCATTTGCTTCTTAGGCACGATGGCATCTACAAGCAGGGCAATGCAACGTGCCACCAAGCTCGCATTGTACGTGCGTGGTTCGAAGAGCATCCGGGTGCGTTTACCGTACTCCCCTAGCCCCAAGATCGCCGGATTTAAACCCTATAGAGAATCTGTGTGACCACCTCGGTCGGGCTGTTCGCACCATGGAGCCGAGAAACGTAGAACAGCTCGCCACGGCGCTGGACTCGGCATGGCTCCACATCGCTGTCGGTACCTTTCAGAACCTCTCTGACTCTTCCTGCACGTCCCGCAGCAGTACGCGGAGCGAAAGGTAGTTTTTCAGACTTTTGAAGGGGGGTCACAGTAATGTCACTGCACAGTGTACTTACTTGGCACTTGACAACGGGCCGGGGGAAGGCAACTGCAAATCACCTGCTCCACTGGGGCGTTGTCTGGAACGGCGGTGCTCGATTCTACTGTCTGCTCACCAACGGTAGTTCCCTAAGTATGTGACTACTTTGAAAATACTTCAGGCCAATTTGACGTTTGTTGTATACCGCGTTTATTGCAATTTTAATGGCGAGCAGGGTATATATATATACAGGGTGGTCCATTGATAGTGACCGTGCCAAATATCTCACAAAATACGCACCAACGAAAAAAATACAAAGAACGAAACTGGTCTAACTTGAAGGGGAAGGCAGACGCCGCTATGGTTGGCCCGCTAGATGGCGCTTGCCTAGGTCAAACGGATATCAACTGTGTTGTTTAGATAGGAACCGCCATTTTTATAACAAATTCGTGTAGTGCGTAAAGAAATATGAATGTTTTAGTTGGACCATTTTTTTCGCTTTGTGACAGATGCCGCTGTAATAGTCACAAACGTATGGCTCACAATTTTAGTCGAACAGTTGGTAACAGATAGGGTTTTTAAATTAAAATACGTAACGTATGTACGCATGAACATTTTATTTCCAATGTGATACATGTATCTTTCTGAACCTGTCATTTCTCTGAACGCATACTGTTACAGCGTGATTACCTGTAAATACCACATTAATGCAATAAATTGTCAAAATGATGTCCATCAACCTCAATGCATTTGGCAATACGTAACCACATTCCTCTCAACAGCGAGTAGTTCGCCTTCCGTAATATTCACACATGCATTGATAATGCGCTGACTCATGTTGTCAGGCGTTGTCGGTGGATCACGATAGCAAATATCCTTCAACTTTCAGCACAGAAAGAAATCCGGAGACGTCAGATCCGATGAACGTGCGGGTCATGTCATGGTGCTTCGACGACAACTCCACCTGTCATGAAATATGCTATTCAGTACCGCTTCAACCGCAAGCGAGCTATGTGCCGCACATCCATCATATTGGAAGTACATCGCCATTCTGTCATGGAGTGAAATATCTTGTTGTAACATCGGTAGAACATTACGTAGGAAATCATCATACATTGCACCATTTAGATTGCCATCGATAAAATGGGGGCCAGTTATCCTTCCTCCCATAATGCCGCACCATTCATTAACCCACCAAGGTCGCTGATGTTCCACTTGTCGCAGCCATCGTGGATTTTCTGTTGTACAGTAGTGCATATTTTGCCGGTTTACGTTACCGCTGTTTGTGAATGACGCTTCGTCGCAGAAAACCTGCCATCATCCCGTAATTCCTCTAGTGCCCAGTGGCAGAACTGTACACAACGTTCAAAGTCGTCGCCATGCAATTCCTGGTGCATAGAAATGTGGTACGGGTGCAGTCGATGTTGATGTAGGATTCTCAACACCAACGTTTTTGAGATTCCCGATGCTCGCGCAGTTTGTCTCCTACTGATGTGCGGATTAGCCGTGACAGCAGCTAAAACACCTACTTGGGCATCATTTGTTGCAGATCGTGGCTGACGTTTCACATGTGGCTGAACAATTCCTGTTTCCTTAAATAACGTAACTATCCGGCGAACGGTCCGGACACTTGGATGATGTCGTCCAGGATACCGAGCAGCATACATAGCACACGCCCGTTGGGCATTTTGATCACAATAGCCGTACATCAACACAATACCGACCTTTTCCGCAGTTGGTAAACAGTCCATTTCAACACGGGTAATGTATCACGAAGCAAATACCGTCCGCACTGGAGAAATGTTACTTGATAGCATGTACTTATACGTTTGTGACTATTACAGCGCCATCTCCTCCCCCTATGAACCATGGACCTTGCCGCTGGTGGGGAGGCTTGCGTGATACAGATAGCGGTACCGTAGGTGCAACCACAACGGCGGGATATCTGTTGAGAGGCTAGACAAACGTGTGGTTCCTGACGAGGGGCAGCAGCCTTTTTCAGTAGTTGCAGGGGCAACAGTCTGGATGATTGACTGATCTGGCCTTGTAACATTAACCAAAACGGCCTTGCTGTTGTGGTACTGCGAACGGCTGAAAGCAAGGGGAAACTACAGCCTTAATTTTTCCCGATGGCATGCTGCTTTACTGTATGGTTAAATGATGATGGCGTCCCCTTGGGTAAAATATTCCGGAGATAAAATAGTCCCCCATCCGGATCTCCGGGGAGGGGGGGGGGGGTGACTACTCAAGAGGACGTCGTTATCAGGAGAAAGAAAACTGGCGTTCTACGGATCGGAGCGTGGAATGTCAGATCGCTTAATCGGGCAGGTAGGTTAGAAAATTTAAAAATGGAAATGGATAGGTTAAAGTTAGATATAGTGGGAGGAGGAACAAGACTTCTGGTCAGGTGAATACAGGGTTATAAATACAAAATCAAATAGGGGTAATGCAGGAGTAGGTTTAATAATGAATAGGAAAATAGGATTGCGCGTAAGCTACTACAAACAGCATAGTGAACGTATTATAGTGGCCAAGATAGACACGAAGCCCATGCCTACTACAGTAGTTCAAGATTATATGCCATCTAGCTCTGCAGATGACGAAGAAATTGAAGAAATGTATGATGAGATAAAAGAAATTATTCAGGTAGTGAAGGGAGACAAAAATTTAATAGTCATTGGTGACTGGAATTCGATAGTAGGAAAAGGGAAAGAAGGAAACGTAGTAGGTGAATATGGATTGGGGGTAAGAAATGCAAGAGGAAGCCGTCTGTTAGAGTTTTGCACAGAGCATAACTTAATCATAGCTAACACTTGGTTCAAGAATCATAAAAGAAGGCTGTATACATGGAAGAAGCCTGGAGATACTGACAGGTTTCAGATAGATTATATAATGGTAAGACAGAGATTTAGGAATCAAGTTTTAAATTGTAAGACATTTCCAGGGGCAGATGTGGACTCTGACCACAATTTATTGGTTATGAACTGTAGATTAAAACTGAAGTAACTGCAAAAAGGGGGGAATTTAAGGAGATGGGACCTAGATAAACAGACTAAACCAGAGGTTGTACAGAGTTTCAGGGAGAGCATAAGGGAACAATTGACAGGAATGGGGGAAAGAAATACAGTAGAAGAAGAATGGGTAGCTTTGAGGGATGAAGTAGTGAAGGCAGCAGAGGATCAAGTAGGTAAAAAGACGAAGGCTGGCAGAAATCCTTGGGTAACAGAAGAGACATTGCATTCAATTGATGAAAGGAGAAAATATAAAAATGCAGTAAATGAAGCAGGCAAAAAGGAATATAAATGTCTCAAAAATGAGATCGACAGGAAGTGCAAAATGGCTAAGCAGGCATGGCTACAGGACAAATGTAAGGATGTAGAAGCTTATCTCACTAGGGGTAAGATAGATACAGCCTACAGGAAAATTAAGGAGACCTTTGGAGAAAAGAGAACCACTTGTATGAATATCGAGAGCTCAGATGGAAACCCAGTTCTAAGCAAAGAGGGGAAAGCAGAAAGGTGGAAGGAGTATATAGAGGGTCTGTACAAGGGCGATATACTTGAGGACAATATTATGGAAATGGAAGAGGATGTAGATGAAGATGAAATGGGAGATACGATACTGCGTGAAGAGTTTGACAGAGCACTGAAAGACCTGAGTCGAAACAAGGCCCCGGAAGTAGACAACATTTCATTGGAATTACTGACGGCCTTGGGAATGCCAGTCCTGACAAAACTCAACCATCTGGTGAGCAAGATGTATGAGACAGGCGAATTACCCTCAGACTTCAAGAAGAATATAATAATTCTAATCCCAAAGAAAGCAGGTGTTGACAGATGCGAAAATTACCGAACTATCAGTTTAATAAGTTACAGCTGCAAAATACTAACGCAAATTCTTTACAGACGAATGGAAAAACTGGTAGAAGCCGACCTCGGCGAAGATAAGTTGGGATTCCGTAGAAATATTGGAACACGTGAGGCAATACTGACCCTACGACTTATCTTAGAAAATAGATTAAGGAAAGGCAAACCTACATTTCTAGCATTTGTAGACTTAGGGAAAGCTTGTGACAATGTTGACTGGAATACTCTCTTTCAAATTCTAAAGGTGGCAGGGGCAAAATACAGGGAGCGAAAGGCTATTTACAATTTGTACAGAAACCAATTGGCTATTATAAGAGTTGGGGTCCATGAAAGGGAAGCAGTGGTTGGAAAGGGAGTGAGACAGTTTTGTAGCCTCTCCCCGATGTTATTTAATCTGTATAATTAGCAAGCAGTAAAAGAAACAAAAGAAAAATTCGGAGTAGGTATTAAAATCCATGGAGAAGAAATAAAAACTTTGAGGTTCGCCGATGACATTGTAATTCTGTCAGAGACAGCAAAGGACTTGGAAGAGTAGTTGAACGGAATGGATAGTGTCTTGAAAGGAGGATATAAGACGAGCATCAACATCGAGTATAGATTTAAATGTCAGGAAGTCGTTTGTGAAAGTATTTGTATGGAGTGTAGCCATGTATTGAAGTGAAACATGGATGATAAATAGTTTAGACAAGGAGAGAATAGAAGCTTTCGAAATGTGGTGCTACAGAAGAATGCTGAAGATTAGATGGGTAGATCACATACCTAATGAGGAGGTATTGAACAGGATCGGGGAGAAGAGAAGTTTGTGGCACAACTTGACTAGAAAAAGGGATCAGTTGGTAGGACATCCCCTGAGGCATCAAGGGATCACAAATTTAGCATTGGAGGGCTGCGTGGAGGGTAAAAATCGTAGAGGGAGACCAAGAGATGAATACACTAAGCAGATTCAGAATGATGTAGGTTGCAGTAGGTACTGCGTTATGAAGGAGCTTGCACAGGATAGATTAGCATGGAGAGCTGCATCAAACCAGTCTCAGGACTGAAGACCACAACAACAACAGCGCCATCTATCACAAAGCGAAAAAAGTGGTCCAACTAAAACATTCATATTTCTATACGTACTACACGAACATGTAATAAATGATGGGGTTCCTATTTTAAAAAAACGCACTTGATATCCGTTTGACCTATGGCAGCGCCATCTAGCTGGCCTACCATAGCGCCATCTGGTTTCCCCCTTCAAGCTAGATGAGTTTCGTTCTTTGAATGTTTTTCGTTTGATGCATATTTCGTGAGATATTTGGCCCGGTCACTATCAGTGGACCACCCTATATATATATATATATATATATATATATATATATATGTGTGTGTGTGTGTGTGTGTAGCACAACTTTGCCGATCGTCGCATACCTGCACCAAATGGACGACTGCAGTTGACATTTCTTTCGCATGTGGACGAGGAGTTCCTAGCAAATGCTTTGACGGGCGCAGGGTAAAAGCCTCCCTCGGTGAGAAAAATAGGACCCGTGCCTCCCGGACCCTTAAACGTCCCGCGGTCACAGAAGAAGAACAGTTCTCCAATTCAGCAGCGCTTGGTGGCCGCGTGGTCTTAGGCGCCTTGTCACGGCCCGCGCGGTCCCCCCCCCCCCCCCCCCCCCCCCCCCCCCCCGTCGGAGGTTCGAGTCCTCCCTCGGGTATGTGTGTGTGTGTGTGTGTTGTCCTTAGCGTAAATTAAAGTTAGATTAAGTAGTGCGTAAGCTTAGGGACCGATGACCTCAGCAGTTTCGTCCCATAAGACCTTACCACAAAAAATTCCTACAATTCAAAGCAAGTAGAAATATACATACTAGTCGAAGCTGTTAAAATAATTTTCTGTCATAACATTCACGGTAAATGATAACAGCCAAACAGTTGCAGGATAAAGAGTTATTAAAATCCTTGAAGACAGTTTCGGTATATCTAAATATACCTTCATCAGAAGCAAAATACACTAAAATCACAACCTGCAGTGGTGATATATAAAACAATCGTGCCAAGGCGACGTCAGTAGTTAAAACATCATCTCCATTTATACAACATAATTATGAAGAGAATGTCGATGCGAATATTTAGATATACCGAAACTGCGGTCAAGGATTTTAATAAATCTTTATCCTGCAAATGTTTGGCTGTTATCATTTACGGTGGAGCTTTTCAACAGTTGCTGTTTCAGCCATGTTTAAAATCTTGAGTTTGTATCATAAATAATAAGGAAAACGACCCTGATTATCCTGCTGTTGCTTAAACGGTAATTAATGGATGTTTTACCAATTCGTGTTAGCGTTGCCCAGGGTGTACCACGAGGACGCGGACTGTCTCAGGTTTTACTTCGTAGGAAAGTGATTTCATGTATTGCATTCTTGAAATTTTTCTATTTTTGAAGTTTGTCACTTCGTGCTTCATGAATTTTAAATCCGGGCAACACCGTTCGTTCCTTTTTTTTTTTAGGAAATGATCGCAATTTTGTGTCGAGTTACATTTGCTGCAGTACCTGAAGAAATCTGTCTATATTTTTGGCTTCAGGAGGAGAACTGTCTTCTGTACTCGCTGTAGAAACTTTCGCAAGCATTGGTGGCTTCTGTCTATTCCAAATTAGTTCTGCCCGCATGGATGGAGGAAAGAGTGCGTTTTTGTCTATATGAGTATCTACTAAGCAGTCTCAGAACGTTTGTAGTTTTTCACACAAAAGCACAGCTGACAGTAAGCGCTCAACAAAACAGTCACCAACTGTATCACGATACAGCATTGGCAAATCAAATATATAAGACATAAACTTACCGATTTCATTTCTGGAATAGTAGTCATGTGCTCTGCCTCAGGATTTCATCACCAGCTATTCTTGCGTGGTTGTAGTGCCTTGACTTGCAGGCACATAAGTATCTTCACTGTAGACAGCTTAAATAAAGCTTTTGAAATTCTTTATGTTGCATGTCCATCAAACTACATTAAATTTAATAACGTTTTGATACGGAAAGCGTAACCTTTCTGATGTAGCATTTTGTTTCCCGTTCTACTCACAGCAACTGCAACAGCTTCGGAGAACATGTTCACTGTGAAGCGATCAGCTTTAGGCAGAAACCTGAGCCCACAAACTACCACTCTGAGGAGGCGCAGAGGGCTCCGAGCTACAACCTGCTGGTGCTTACACTGAGGCGACAAAAGTCATTCGATACCGTCTAACCCGGCGCAGTGCAGCAGATCGAGATAGCATGGACTCAACAAGTCGTTGGAAGTCCCGTGCAGAAATTGAGTCCATAACTGTCGGTGCCACATTTTGTGCACGAACTGACCTCTCAATTTTGTCCCACATATGTTCGCTGGGTTTCATGGTGGGCGATCTGATTGGCCAAATCATTAGCTCAAACTATCCAGAATGTTCTTCAAACCAGTTGCAAACAGTTGCGACCCGGTGACATGGCACATTACCGTTGAGCAAATTTCCATCGTTCAATGGCTGCAGATGGTCTCTACGTAGCCAAAGACAACCATTTCCTGTCAATGATCGGTTCAGTCGGACCATAGGACCCAGTCATTCCATGTAAACACAGCCCTCACCATTAGGGAGCCACCACCAGCTTGCCCAAGGCATTGTTGGCACTTTGGGTACTTGGTTTCGTTGGGTATGCGCCACACTCGAACCATACCATCAGCTCTTACCAACTGAAACTGTGACTCATCTTGTGAGTCACGGTTTTCAGTCGTCTGGGATCCCACGGATATGGTCAGGAGCTCGGGAGAGGTGCTGCAAGTGGTATTGCCCTATTACCGAAGGCACTGTCCGCCCCCGGTAGCTGAGTGGTCAGCAATACAAAATGTCAATCCTAAGGGCCCGGGTTTCTATTCCCGGCTGGGTTGGAGATTTTCTCTGCTCAGGTACTGTGTGTTGTTCTAACCATTATCATTTCATCACCAACGACTCATAAGTCGCCGAAGTGGCGAACGGCTTACCCGACGGAGGCCCTAATCACTCGACATTTCTAGTGAAGGCACTAGCATCGGTCACCTGCTGCCTTACTCTATTAACGCCAAATTTCGCCGCACTATCCTAATGGACACGTTTGTCGTACGTTCCGCATTGATTTCTGCAGATTTGCTTTTCTGTCGGCACTGACAACTGTACGCAGACGCCGCTGCTCTCGGTCTTTAAGTGAAGGCCATCGGCTCCTGCTCTGTCTGTGGTGGGAGGTAATACCTGAAATGAGTATCTCGGAATATTGAACTGCCTAACGATTCCATAACGGAATGTTCCATGCGTTTGCTTCTGATTAACTTTCAAAGTGTGTTAATTTCCGTCGTACGGCTATAATCACGTCGGAAACCTTTTCACGTGAATCGCTTGAGTACAAATGACGGCTCCGCTTTTTTTTTCTTTATTGTGATTTCATTCCCCTGCCCCATATGGGCAGGGGAGGGCTGTCAGCGGCACAATCCGCGGCTCTTTAGCCTAGTGACATGACTACTTAAAATAAGAATAAAATGTTACATACATAAGGTGATAAAGGGGAACTTAAAACAGAACAATGTGAGAAAATGGAGGTAAAAAATAGACTAACACTGAGACGTTCATGGAGGACAGTTAAAAAATGGCATCAGAATGTTAAAAAAAAACCACACAGTTGGCGATTCTTCAAAACTCAGAGAAGACACTGAATCGACATGCACAGGTTAAAAGTCGGCCACAGTAGTAAAAACACTCCGGAACAACACACTTAAAACCCACTTGGAGCACACACGACGAAGAATAAAACTGCCGGGCGGTACCTGCCGAGGGAAAGGGCAGAGAGGATGGAAAAGGAGGGGAGAGCAAGAGGCAGCAGGGGAAGTGGCGGGATGAAGAGAGGAGGGGCATCAGTGGGTACACGAAGAGGCAGGGGACACGTGGGGGGGGGGGGGAGATGAAGAGGGAAGACAGAGAAGGAGGGTGTGCAGACACACTGAAAGGAGGCACAAGAGATGGAGGGGGAGTAGGAGGGGGAAGTCGCTCAGGAGGAGGGAAGGGGAGGAGAGGGTGCCCTGAGGAGGAGGCGGGAAGATGGGGTTAGAGTTGGTAGGAAGGGTAGGTGTCAGGGCGAAGCTCATCATCCGGGAGGGGTAGATGGTGGAAGTTGTGTTGGGAAAGGAGATTGAGGGTGTGGAGATGGAGAGGGGGTGGGACACGACGGTAAAGGCGCGGCAACTGGTTGGGGGTGGAGAGGAAGGGAGACACTAGGGGGTGATGGGGATCAAGGCGGCGGACAACATATAGTGTGCGGATGTGTTCAAGGAATAGGAGAAGGTGGGGGAAGGGGACGAGGTCGTAGAGGATGCGCGTGGGGTACGGACGGCGGAAGCGGAAGGCGAGGCGGAGCGCATGGCGTTCGAGGATTTGGAGGATTTTATAGAACCGGGGAGGGGCGGAAATCCAAGCTACGCTGGCATAACAGAGGATGGGGCGCATACGGCTCTGCCAACGCCCTAACGCTTTACACTTCGTGTACGCGATGCTACCGCCATCTGTATATGTGTCTATCCCTATCCCAAGATGTGTGGCACCTCAGGATAAGACCTCTTCGGGAGCCTCGGCTTCTGCACCCGTTCCGAATGCGGGACGCACCATGAAGTAGCAAACGCACGGCAGGTATGAGACTGCGGGCGTTCTACCAGAGACAGCTGAGTCTCGGAAGCTGCAGCTGGTGGCAGCCTTCCGGAGACGCCGTGAAGAAGACGGCGGCGGTGCCCCGCCCTCCCCAGCGGCCGCGTCAGCAGCCTCTGCCGACCCCCACCACGCGCCGCCGCCGCCGCCGCCGCTGCCAGCAACAAGTAGTAAACACTGCCGCTCGGCAGTGTGCGTCGTGCGTGCCCGCCGCTAGGACAGCACACGCCGCAGCGCAGCGCAGGGCCCTATAGCCGTAGCGCGTAAGTCCAGTCTGCCTACCTGCGTACGTGCCTGGCTGTGCCGCCTCTGCCGATGCCGGCTTCGCTGCTGCCGCTGACGCCTCCACGCCTTGGCCGTCGCATCGTTCTCTCAACTATCGTCCTATGCTAGTCACAGGACTCCTCGGCAAAGTTTCGTCTTAGTGGTTGTTGTGCAGTGGTTATATTCGTGTGTGCAAGGCCAGTGGTTTGTCAGCAGACCACAATCTGCGGCGTTGCTTAGAATTCCCGATCTCGGCGTGTATAAATTGAATGAAGATCAAGTGTGTTACAGTGAGTTTATTGGTTTATTTGTTCAAAGTAAACAATGTCTCCATTAATGTTTATACGTCGGATGCACTGCTGGAATCAATAAACTCATTCCTGGATCTGGTGTTTTTTTTAGGAACAGTAGTCCAGAGTTTGCTTAACGATTTCTTTCCGATGTAAGCTTAATTGTATGATCTCCTGAGGATGGGAAATTAATTTGCCTAAACTAGTCAAGAAGTTAATTTAAAAAATTGTGCAGCGGACGACTGATCATCCCTATTCTTATAAAGATCATGAAGTGGAACGATCACATAGATCCAGTCGTGGGTAAATAAGGTAGGACCCTTCGGTTTGTTGCTAGAATATTAGTGAATTGTAATCGGTCTAGCAAGTAGATTGGTTACAAATCACTTGTATCCTGGAATGTTGCTCGGACGTATGGGGCACCTACCAAATGGTTCTGGTAGAGGATATTGAACCTATACAGGAAAAGGCGACACGAATAGTCACAGGTTTGTTTGACATGCGGAAGAGTGTCATACAGGTGTTGAAAGAACTAAACTGTCGCACTCTTGAACGTAGTCGTAAACTATTCCGAAAAATTCTGCTAACAAAGTTTCAAGAACCGGCTTTAAATGATAACTCTAGAAATGCACTAAAACCTCCTACATGTCGCACTCGTAAGGCTAGAATGGAACGGGAGAAAACTGTAATGGGATGTAGCGTCTGCCATACACAACGGTGTTTTTCAGAGTATACATGTAGCTGTAGACTGGATGTACGGCGGATATTTAGTGAAGTCGAAACCACGATAGTGCGAAATACATTAATAATAAAATACTCAAACTCAGGTGGCAGCAGTTTCATTAAAAAAATAAAAATTGTATTACCAACAATCTGTCTTTTTTACGGAAGCTTTGTCTGCATATTTGAAAAATGATCGATACAAGTGTGCAATTTAATATTGGTTACCACGACTTAACCGATGAATTGTGCTAAATTCGCTGTGTTTCAATTAAATCAACGTATTTAATTAAGAATTGACAATAACGAATCATTTATTCGTCACATAGTCTCTTAATGGAATAAAAAAAATAGGTTTTCAAGTACTCACGGCGTTGTCAGTATCCCATATGCGTCAGAGGAATCTGTGACACATGTTCATTCTGAGACCTTGCTTCCAATCCGTGATCTCTGTATTGTTTAAATGTAGGAATAGTTTGAGTGCCGGGAGTGTTCTTATGATTCTCAACTCGAAATGTGTGTCATGGTATATCAAAAAGGAAATGTCAGCAACAACTTTTCTTTACGGAAACTTTGCACGCATATTTTAAAAATGAGTCGATGTAATGATAGTACAGAATAAATTGCACCGAATGCTCTACGCAGTGATTGTAATCGCGTGCGATAGTGGTCAAGCTGCAAGCATCTGTTCTTCGTGCTCTTTTTGAGTTAACATCCATGCATCGTTAAGCTGTAAAAATAGTATGAAATTTGGATTACGTTACCCTGGTGTTCAGACAAATTTCTGTATCATGACTCACTGTTACCGTCATTTATTCAGAACTGGTTTCGCTGTTTTCATGTGTTTAGGCGTTTTTCGCAGCTCATTCGCGTTACTGGCATTTGTACATCCTCGTCAGTCTCGGACAATCTTAATTGATTTTGTGCAGTGGTTGTATCAAAGTATGAAATTGGTTTGTCAGTTTAATAACTGGTATATTTTCGGAACATATTACGCATTGCTGAAATTCGGTAATTGTTTAAAAGTTGACTGCATATCATGATTTTTAATTTGGCAGTAACTTGACAATACAAAACAGCCTTTCTGCTTCTGTTGACTAATATTCATCTTAACTTCAAAAAGCGCAACTGAGATGTGCCTCCATCAGCTTGTAATTATTTCCATGATGAACATATGTTAAACTTACAGAGCTACAAATTCTCATAAGTTGTCTTATTATCAATGAAAAGCGCAATGCAGTGGATGTTCTACAGGATTAAGTTATTTAGGTAACCAGTTTTCGGCTTACAAGGCCATTATCAGACTTTAACTTAGCATCCTCGTGAGAAAAGCTACAATATTTGTTAATAACTTTGGAAAATATGTTACTCGTCTAGAACGAGGCACGAACACGGAGAAAATGCCATCTTTGACAGTGCAGTGATAATACAATTAAAAAAGTAAGAATGTGAACAGTAAAAACATATAAAGGAAAAACGGTACCTATTGAACAATTTAAATTAAATTAATAATCCCATAGAAATAAAATTAGTATTTGACAAGATTGCTGAAGATACCTTAAAGAGGTATTAAGTATGACTGCACATGGCATGGAAAGTGATACAGAAAACAGAGTAAAGAACTCACGACTTGAAAAACAGAACATATGGAGTACAAGGCAATCACAATCAGATAGATAAATACAGGAAATTGGAGGAATCAAAAGGAGCAGACAGTGTGGGAAGCGCTGAAAAACTGAGGATTAAGTGAAGTATAAAATAGGGGACGTACTGAACTGCGTGTGGTTATTTGATATTCAATTAGGACTGTGGGCCAGATTTTTTTTTCCAGTGCTTTCAAGAAGCGACAGAAGAATCAGTTAACATAAACTGTCTTATCATAAAATAAGTGAGATATCAATATATACTAAGTACTTCAAAATAATCGCTTAAATACATACACATTCTACACTGCCAAATGTGGCCAAGACCGAGCGATGTGGCGGAGTGGTTAGCACACTGGACTCGCATTCGGGAGGACGACGGTTCAAACCCCCGTCCGGCCATTCTGATTTCCCTAAATCGCTCCAGGCAAATGTCGGGATGGTTCCATTGAAAGGATACGATCTACTTTCTTCCCCATCATTCCCTAATCCGATGACCTCGCTGTTTGGTCCCCTACCTCAAATCAACCAACCTACCAACCAACCAACGTGGCCAAGATATTGCATTTACTTTCGTCTAAGATGTATTGTGCTTGATATGAATTTGTTCCGAACTCTTCCCTCACTGACACTGAGTACGCAATGTCCTGGGAAGGCAATGTTAATAGCGACTTGCTTCCTCAGTGACCCTCGAAACTGCACATGTCAGCGCTTGGTTTCTGCAACTCGGTTAGATTAAGATCGGGTGAACTGTACGAGCCAAGCCATGGTCGTGAATTCATTCCAGTGTTAAGTCACACCAATGCCCAAGAAAAGGAAACCCTCTGAATTACAGATCAATATCGTTATATAGTATTTTGGAGCATAACTACGTTCAAATACTATGAATTGTCTCGTAGAGAACGATTTATTTACAAGCAGCCAACACGAATTCAGAACATACCATTGTTGTGAAACGCAAGCAGCCCCTTACTCTCCTGCGAAGCGACGAATGCTAACGACAGGGGACGTCAAATTGATTCCATATATTTAGATTTCCAGAAGGTTTTTGACGCCGTTCATCACAAGCGAATTCTAATCAAATTACGTGCCTGTGAAGTATCATTCAGTTGTGCTACTGGGATTTGTGATTTTCTGTCAGAAAGACCGCAGTTCGTAGTAACTGACGTAAAGTCATCGAGTAAAACAGAAGTAATCTCTGGCGCTGCGGAAGGAAGTGTTATGGGCCCTCTGCTGTTCCTGATCTACATAAATGATGTAGGAGCCAATGTGAGCCGCCCTCTTAGGTTATTTGCAGATGATGGTGTCATTTACCGGCTTGCAAATTCATCAGATGATCAAAACCAAATGAAAACGATTAAGACAAGATATTTGTACGGTGCGAAAACAGATTGATGTCTCTAAATACTGAAAAACGTGAAGTCATCCACATGAGTAATAAAATGAATCGGTTACATCACGCAAATCTAAAGCCTGTGAAAGCAACTAATTATTTAGGAATTAAAATTGCGAATAACTGAAATTGGAACGATCAAGTAGACAGTGTTGTGGGAAAGCGAACCAACTACTGCGATTTATTGGCAGAACGCTGAGGAAATGCAGCAGATCTACTAAAGACACTGCTCACACTACTTTCTGGAGGACTGGTGCGTGGTGTGGATTCCGCATCGGGTGTGACTGACGGACAACATCGAAATAGTTCAGAGAATGTGAGCCCGTTTTGTATTATCGCAAAATAGGGGAGAGAGAGGCACGGGTATTAAACGCCAATTGGGGCGATAGTCATTAAAACAAAGGAATTTTCCGTTGCGGTAGAAATTTCAATCACCAATTTTCTCCTCCGGAGGCGAAACTATTTTTTTGGCGGCCACGTAAGAAATTATCATCATAATAAAATAAGAGAAATCGGAGCTCACACGGGTCGTAAGTGTTCGTTTTGCCATTGCGCTGTTCAAGAGTGGAAAGAGAGAAATAGTTTGAAGGTTGGAGAGAAATTCCACCTTATGCCAAACACTTTTGTGGTTTTTTTACCTAGACATATTTCAGCATTCTTTCCGCTATCTTCAGTGGGTTTATTTGTTTATTTTCCTTCTGCAAAATTGTTGTACATCTTAACCCTTAAAGAAACTTTTCGTAAAAAATATTTACATTTGTAAAATAGTCGATTATTATCAAATATTTCATATTGGTTTGCATACGGTACTGAGAACGCTGTACTTCATGCAGAGCAATGTAAAATATTTGACATGAATCGCTGATTTTATAAATGTAAATATTTTCTGCGAAAAGTTTTTTTACAGGTCAACGTGTAACAACAATTTTTCAGAAGGAAAAGAAACAAATAAATCCACAGAAGTTAGTACAAAAGTACTGAAATATCTCTGAGTGAAAACAAAGCTATAAAGGTGGCTTGCGTAAGGCAGAATTCGTCTCCAATTTTCTTATCAAGCACGGAAACAAGAAGAACTGCAACATTGACAAGATGATTGTAGCTTGAAGGTAGTTCGACGAACCCTCTGTCAGGCACTTTATTGTAAATTGCAGAGTAATCTTGTAGATGTACACGTAGCAACAGAATGGTAGGGATTCATTTCTGGATCACGCAGTAATGCTCTTAAATATTCCGATATTTCGAACTGATTCCAAGCCGTTTTCGTTTCCGTGTGTTAACAGCGTTGTTTGGGGATTCTAAGAGTATGCGTCAGTTTGACTAATGTGACCAGGGCGCCTCCCACGTCAAATATTATGCATACTGTTATCAAGTATGATATCAATGTGGTTTGCGCCGTTGTAGTTCCGTTAGTGTGATTCCTCTTTTAATTATACCAGCATGTTTTTGACAGCAACCTCGAAAGAGCATGCAGAGATATTCCAATTGTCAGCACGTTCCGCTTCCTTGATAAAAAGGCGTCAACTATAGCACGTCTATATAAAGGAAGAAAAAACTGAGCTACAGAACTATTAAAACGCTAATACTGCACGCACGCCTCTTTGTCGTAAATTATTATTATTATTATTGTTATTATTATTATCATCATCCGGTACCTACATCCCATTGATTACTGCCATTTGTAAATTGGTGCAAAAAAGAGTCCAGCATAAGCAATTTTTCCAACAATCCAACGTGAGCGAAATACAGTTTTGACTTTTTGGCCTGAACAGCTTCCTTGCAAAGGAATTCTACATTGCGACAGCACTCCTCGACGCTTTTGGAACTCCCCAGTGCAAGTTCTTGTCGCCATTGCCAGATTATTCTCTCGTACACGAAGTCGAGGTAAACGAGTAAAAAGAGGAGAAGTTCGTGGGCTCAGTTAGATTTTTTGTCATCTTCTCGTTGCAATTTGATGCAATACTGCAACAGTTTTTGCAGGTTGCATCCGTGATGTTTACAGATACTGAGAAAATAGTGACGTAGGACAGGTTCTAAAACCAAAACGACATAGTTCGTTCATCAAAAATTTTGAATAGAACCGTCGTTGTGCCGTATACACTGTCTCTGTCGCGCTGAAACAACGTATAACTATATTTTATTTTAATATCCCTTCACTTTTCATGTTCACCTTGAGCACCAAAAGTTTGTTAGCAGAAAAGAAAACGTTTATAGTCAGAAACGCAACTCTCACCGCATTCAGTCGTTAATTTATTGTGGGGTCGTGTTGTTGACTAGTAACTGATACGCACTCAAAAGCTCATCCTTTCACCCTCAGGTATCTGATCGTAATAACTAAAAGTGATGAAAATCGTTCATAATGCTTATAGGAAAGATCATATCAATTCTAACAAGCGACTGCATTTATTGGCACTACAAGGAGTTTTCCCTCTGTTTCATAGTTTCAAGCGCTGGTTAAAGAGACCGCTCACGTAAAGCGGGAATTATACGTTGCTTCAGTGGGCAGAGAGATTGTATACGCCACCGCGACGGTTCTATTCACAATATTTTGCTGAACCAACTATGTCGTTTTGGTTTTAGAACCTGACGTACAGACCCATTACGGCCACGTAATGGAGCTTCGAGTCCCGGTCCGGCACAGAGTTTTACCTGTCACTAACAAACTGTGCGGATGAAGTCTATTGTATTCGCACTTGCGAATACATATCTTCTATACAGTATCTAATTGAGAACAACGTGACGATAATCTCCTGTATTTCTCCTTTCACTGCACTCTCCGGGAGGACGACGGTTCAATCCCGTCTCCGGCCACCCTGATTTAGGTTTTCCGTGATTTCCCTAAATCGTTTCAGGCAAATGCCGGGATGGTTCCTTTGAAAGGGCACTGCCGATTTCCTTCCCAATCCTTCCCTATCCCGAGCTTTCGCTCCGTCTCTAATGACCTCGTTGTCGACGGGACGTTAAACACTAACCACCACTGCACACTCGTCCAGCCGTTAATGATCGTTTTAAAAATGCGAGCTGTTACTACTCCTACAAGAACCCCCCCCCCCCCCCCCCCCCCCGTGTCCTCTATATCTTCATCCAATCTAGCTACAAAGCTAACGGCAGGCTTCACAGTCACACAGTGCTGTAACACAAGAGCGGTTTTTTTTAGTTTATACTTTTTTTCTTATGAAAGTTACTCCAAGACATTATGGCAGAATACCAGTTAATCATCCAGTACTGTTTATTAAATATGTGGATCGCAGGTATGTTTTATGGTTTCTGGTGCCATCGTTCCCACCTGGCACCTGCCGTGTGTGTTCCAAGCCTACAGTATATCGGTGAGGCTCTGCCCTTCCTTTTGCTCCACTTTTTTAACAAAGCATACCTGATATCAATCTTGGTGAGTTTAGTTGTGGGGTTCATACAGTTCAAACAAATCAGACGTATGCGTCAGTCGTACGATGGCACTTCATGTGACTCTGAGGGCACTGCAGTCGTAACAGGCCAATATTTTCTGATCCCTTAGCAATACGCTCACGTACTGTACAGTTTATCTTCGTGTTCGCAGGTAGAGGCGTTAAATCCTTCCCAGAACACTGCTCGGGCCGCCATGAAGTAATTCGTATCGTTTCCCCTATAAACACTAACACAGACCGTGTCCCACATCCACAATTTGCTCTGCAGCTTTGTAATGTTTGCAATTTCACTTTAACGGACAAATGAAAATGGTGTTTTTCAACGTATTGTTGTTTAGTAACGTTTCGGTTTCCGAATTTTATGAAGCAGTTTCGGTTTCCGGAATTTATGAAGAAGTTTCGACTACTGAAATTTATGAAGCAGTTCTGAAGCCGAACCATTCGACTGGACTCGTTTCTGTCAAGACATTTTCTTCTGGTAATTACTGTTCGACGGAAAATTGTTTGAACTATCAAAACAAACATATCGTTAGGTAGGTCATGTGAAACGAGAGGTCCCGTGGTTTTTCATTGTTGAATTAAACCTAATAAGGTATATAATTCCTTACTTCCAGTAGCGTCATGTTTTCTTTGCTGTATGGGAAATATCACTTTCTTTATTTTACTTTTTGTTACAAAGCAAACATAAAAATGAAGAACTTAAAGGGAAGGAGAAAACGAAATAAACTACCCAGACACAGATGATAACTAATGTTATTTCAGTGATTACAGACTCGAGTCAAACTTAACAAAAAATTGGCGGTGTGAGACACTACTTGCAAGTATGATGCTACACCCCCGTCTAGCTTGGATGCATACACGGGTTAGGTTGCGAAGGGAATCATAAGGCTCATAGTATCCTCTTTTCAGGCAAACTGAACCACAACTATTGTAACTGGCCTTTGATACCCTGGTGCTGTCACTGGGAGAGAATTGACATCCGAGCTGGTCCCATACATGTTCTATCGGGAAACTTACATCACGATACTGTCACATGTTGTTTACGCTGAGCCGGCCGGTGTGGCCGAGTGGTTCTAGGCACTTCAGTCTGGAAACGCGTGGCCGCTACTGTCACAGGTTCGAATCCTGCCTCGGGCATGGATGTTTGTTATGTCCGTAGGTTAGTTAGGTTTAAGTAGTTCTAAGTTATAGGGGACTGATGACCACAGATGTTAAGTCCCATAGTGCTAAGAGCCATTTGAACCTTTTTTCCATTTCATGGCACCGCTCAAAACGCAGCCGGTTATGTTGTTGTGTTAAGGGCAGCCTGCACAAGAGACGGTACTTCTCTAGTGCGGCTGCTGTTACTCACCTTCCAATGGTGCGGAATGAAGCAGAATACTGAAGGAAGTGCATTACTTGTTCTCGAATGACAAGTGCAGATATCAAGGGTTTACAGCGTACACAGTGCACAATACGTCTGTTATCCGTCGCGGTCATCAGATAAGGTCGACTGAAATGGTGACGCCGAGTATGCCTTCCCCCACTTGCACTCCATCATCAGGCCACTGTCATATCCGAGTGTCCAACAATTATTGCACAATTCGACAAGGCGGTCAAATGGAGATTCACGAGGAAGACCTTTTAAAACTCTGCCTTGTGCCGGTAAGCCTGTCTCATACGAGTAGCCGCCATTTCCACGTCCTTCACGATGAGCACTCAACATTTGACGCCGTTCAGACCCTTACATACCGCGCTAGGGCATGTAACAATGCAAAATACGAACAACACTATTTGTCACAGAGAACTACAGCTCTGAACACACACTTACCCGCCAAAGACATGTACCTATACCATCATACATTGCCATTCCACTATATCTTGGGCCGCGCGGGATTAGCCGAGCGGTCTCCGGCGCTGCAGTCACGAACTGTGCGGCTAGTCCCGGTGGAGGTTCGAGTCCTCCCTCGGGCATGGTGTCTGTCCTTAGGATAATTTAGGTTTAGTAGTGTGTAATGTGTACAGGCTCTTCCTGAAGGGAATATGCGTCATGTTAAAGCAGCGCTGCTTCCTGAGTCCCGCTGTGCTGGAAAAAATTAACAAAGGCTAAGCGGGGTGACTAAGCTGAAGATGAAGAAGGTGGAATGGACTGATGGATTGAACGGCACTAAAATGGGAAAGACTGAAGCTGTATTATCAAGATTAGATAAGACTTTAATGAGTAACGGTTCCGCAAGACCAGCTTTCGCCGGGTACAGAGACACTAGGTTCTAAATAATATTTTAAGTTAAAAACACGTTCAGCCCTCTATATTTTGTATGTAATTGATTTATGCGACCAATTTCGGCATTTTATTACGCCATCTTCAGGTCCCCTGTCCAACTTTTAGGACTGGATTCCTCCTAAACGTCGGTCGCGGCTAATTCGCACAGCAGTAGCAGACAAACTGCTCGAGATTCGGGAATCTCAAAAACGTCGCGGTGTTGAGAATACTACACCAACATCGATTGCACCCGTACCATATTTCTATGCACCAGGAAGTGCATGCGACGACTTTGAACGTCGTGTTCAGTTCTGTCACTGGGCACATGAGAAATTACGGGAAGATTACAGATTTTTTGCACGCGTTATATTTAGAAACGAAGCGTCATTCACCAACAGGGGTAACGTACACCGGCATAATGTGCACTATTGGGCAACAGAAAATCTACGGTGCCTGCTACAAGTGGAACATCAGCGACCTTGGTGGGTTAATGTATGGTGCGGCATTATGGGAGGAAGGATAATTGGCCTCCATTTTATCGATGGCAACCTAAATGGTGCAATGTATGCTGATTTCCTACGTAATGTTCTATAGATGTTACTACAAGACGTTTCACTGCATGGCAGAATGGCGATGTACTTCCAAGATGATGGATGTCCGATACACAGCTCGCTTGCGTTTGAAGCGGTATTGAATAGTATATTTCATGACAGGTGGATAGGTCGTCGAAGCACCATACCATGGCCCGCACGTTCACCGGATCTGACGTCCCCGGATTTCTTTCTGTGGGGAAAGTTGAAGGATATTTGCTATCGTGATCCACCGACAACGCCTGACAACATGCGGCCGCGCATTATCAATGCATGTGCGAACATTACGGAAGGCGAACTTCTCGCTGTTGAGAGGAATGTCGTTACACGTATTGCCAAATGCATTGAGGTTGACGGACATTATTTTCAGCATTTTTTGGAAAATGTGGTATTTATAGATAATCACGCTGTAACAGCATTCGTTCTTAAAAGTAATTAGTTCACAAAGGTACATGTATCACATTGGAACAACCGAAATAAAATCTTCAAACGTACCTACGTTATGTATTTTGATTTAAAAAAACTACATGTTACCAACTGTTCGCCTAAAATTGTGAGCCATATGTTTGTGACTATTTCAGCGCCATCTATCATAAAGCGAAAAAAGTGGTCTAGCTAAAACATGCATATTTGTTTACGTACTACACGAATATGTAATAAAAGATGGGGGGGGGGGGGTCCTACGTTAAAAAAAAACGCAGTTGATATCCGTTTGACGTATGACAGCGCCATCTAGCGGGTCAACCATAGCGCCATCTGGTTTCCCCCTTCAAGCGAGACAAGTTTCGCTCTTTGTAGTTTTTTCATTTGTAGCTTATTTCGTGAGATATTTGGCCCGGTCATTATCAATGGACCACGTGCATATCGCTATCCCAGGACTTTTGTCTTCTCAGTGTACTGCAGTATTCAGTAGGAAGAAATGTATCGCAGGAACTGGAAACGCAAAGAACCTACTGATACAGCAGAAAACTGATACTGAAGTTTTTTCTTTACGTCTTTGCATTGGATGACAATTAAGAAATGAAAAAGGAAACGCGTCATTTGGAAAGTAATGCGGCTTTAGACTGTTTGTTGTTATAAGTTTTTAGTTATGGCGTACAAGAAAGAATGAATCATTTGTGTTCCTTTTACTTCACTGTAATGTCATATAGACGTCTGAAAATTAGCAGTTACGTGGTTAAGCAACCACGTTAAAGTGTTTCCATTATTTTTGTTGTGCAAGTGCATAATTTCCTGTTAGAGACACGTCTTAACCGTCACTGTTTACGTGTAAGTTTTTTTCTTTACTGCCGAGTAGACTGCTTGTAACAGGTGGGAAACACATGCCTGCCTCCGAGAGACTCTGTGAAGGAAACCGGACCCCACCAGTGCGGACTCCCCAGTGCGGCTGTTACCTGTCCACGCGCAGACGAGGCCTGTCAAACGCGCTAACGGCGTGTCGGCGCCAGCCGCAGTCATTATGACGTAGGAAAGCGCCGGCACGGACAACAGCCGCCGGTTGCGTCGTTTCGAATTTTCCCGTTCGAAATGGACCTCGTCTCATTATTTCTCAACCGACCATCTATTTCTGTGCCCGCGGCGCCAGCGCGACCTGCACCCACTAATGAGGCAGCCTCCGGTATATGTTACGACGCCGTTTGTTTTCGTGTTACGCGTATGTAAGTGATCCGTCTGCAGGCATAACATTGCGAAAGCTCCGCGCTGCGCTGACGTTCCGTAGGGGTTTAAAAGGTTTGTACCATGCGTGTCATATTGAGCACGGTGGTAGCTGCAATGAAAATAGTGCTAGCCAGACGAGTTAGACACACTCTTCTTGTTTTCTTCTGAATGATTTGATGCGGTCAACCACGATTTCGGATCTTTCACAAAGTGGTAGTGAATTATTTGATTAAAATGTTTCAGCACCCTCTAAAGTATCGGGTGATCAAAAAGTCAGTATAAATTTGAAAACTTAATAAACCACGGAATAATGTAGATAGAGAGGTAAAAATTGACACATGCTTGGAATGACATGGGGTTTTATTGGAACAAAAAAATATAAACCCCATACTGCTAGATGCGTGAAAGATCTCTTGCGCGCGTCGTTTGGTGATGATCGTGTGCTCAACCGCCACTTTCGTCATGTTTGGCCTCCCAGGTCTCCAGACCTCAGTCCGTGCGATTCTTGGCTTTGGGGTTACCTGAAGTCGCAAGTGTATCGTGATCGACCGCCGTCTCTAGTGATGCTGAAAGACAACATCCGACGCCCATGCCTCACCATAACTCCGGACATGCTTTATATCTACATTTACATCCATACTCCGCAAGCCACCTGACAGTGTGTGGCGGAGGGTTCCCTGAGTACCTCTATCGGTTCTCTCTTCTATTCCAGTCTCGTATTGTTCGTGGAAAGAAGGATTGTCGGTATGCTTCTGTGTGGGCTCTAATCTCTTTGGTTTTATCCTCATGGTCTCTTTGCGAGATATACGTAGGAGGGAGCAATATACTGCTTGACTCTACGGTGAAGGTATGTTCTCGAAACTTTAACAAAAGCCCGTAACGAGCTACTGAGCGTCCCTCCTGCAGAGTCTTCCACTGGAGTTTATCTATCATCTCCAAAACGCTTTCGCGAGTACTAAGTGATCCTGTAACGAAGCGCGCTGCTTTCCGTTGGATGTTCTCTATCTCTTCTATCAACCCTATCTGGTACGGATACCACACTGCTGGGCAGTATTCAAGCAGTGGGCGAACAAGCGCACTGTAACCTACTTCCTTTGTTTTCGGATTGCATTTCCTTAGGATTCTTCCAATGAATCTCAGTCTGGCATCTGCTTTACCAACGATCAACTTTATATGATCATTCCATTTTAAATCACTCCTAATGCGTAGTCCCAGATAATTTATGGAATTAACTGCTTCCAGTTGCTGACCTGATACTTTGTAGCTAAATGATAAGGGATCTGTGATTTTTGAGTTTCTCCCGGCGTATTTGATAATCAAAATATCCACGGGTGTACTGCCGGTCTATAGTGTCCAACGGGCACAATATTTCGGCGATCAAACATGTCGCCATCATCAGGTGAACTGACTGACTGAGCTCCTGTGAACGCGCCGGCACGGAGATCCGTACGCTATGGCTGCTCAGGGGGAACTGGGTTCGGTCGCGGCGGCGGCCGATTTAAATACCCTCAGCCCGCGGCGCGCTCTCTCCACCGTCCGCGCCCCGCGCCACGGTAGCGCGGTGGAACAGATTGCGACGGCGTCTGAGATGACGTCGGTGTGATGGCTCTGTCCGCCGTGGTCGTCACAACTATGCGTTTGCTCGATTTACTCTTGATTAACCCAATCGCTGGTTCCCAAGCCTTGCTAAGATTATAGCCACAGTAACGGTTTATGAGATCGTCATTGGTGCGAATTTCGATGGCCTCTCTAACAACGCTGTCCCAGTATCTCGACGTCTGTACCAGAATCCTCGTGCGGTCATACTCCATAGCGTGATTTTCCGACAAACAATGTTCAGCGACCGCCGACTTGCTCGGATACATCAGTCGAGTGTGCCTCTGGTGTTCACGGCATCGATCCTCGACGGTACGCATCGTCTGACCAATATACGACTTGCCACATTGACACGGAATCTGGTACATGCCGGCCTTCCTCAAACCGAGGTCATCTTTGGCGCTCCCAACCAGTGCACGAGTTTTATTCGGAGGACAAAACACAGTTCCGACCCGGTGTTTCTTCAGAATGCGGGCGATTTTCCCCGAGAGTGCGCATGTGTATAGAATAAATGCAGTGCCTATTTCCTCCTCGTGACTTCATCCATCTCAACAGGTTGTGATGCAGTGGTCGGGCGGAGAGCACGTTGGATCTGCCACTCTGAGTACCTATTTTTTCGAAATACAGTTCTCAGATGTTCCAATTCCTGGGGTAGACTCTCTGTGTCAAAGATAGTGCGCGCCCTATGTACTAGAGTTTTAAGTACCCCATTCCTCTGTGAAGGGTGGTGGCAGCTGTCTGCGTGCAAATACAGATCAGTGTGTGTTGTCTTTCGATACACCCCATGACCTAGGGTGCCGTCAGTCCTTCTCCTGACCAAGACGTCAAGGAAAGGTAATTTACCCTCCGTTTCAGTCTCCATAGTGAATTTGATGTTGGGGTGTATGGAGTTTAGATGTGTAAAGAAGTCAAGGAGTTTATCCATACCATGTGGCCAGATGACGAACGTGTCGTCCACGTAACGGAAAAAGCAAGAAGGTTTCCATTCGGATGACGACAGGGCTCCCTCCTCGAAGTTCTCCATGTACAAATTCACTACCACCGTTGAGACTGGACTACCCATGGCGACTCCTTCCGTTTGTTCGTAGTATTCTCCATTAAAAAGAAAATACGTGGAAGTCAAGACATGCCTAAAAAGTTCAGTGGTATTCTCGTCAAACCTCTGACCAATCAACTCTAGCGACTCTCGCAGGGGTACCCTCGTAAACAAGGAAACGACGTCAAAACTCACCATGTTATCTGACTCATCCAACCTGAAGCTATCAAGGCGTTTAACAAAATCCACGGAATTACGGATGTGATGAGGGCATTTATCCACATAAGGACTTAATATTCCCGTCAGGTATTTGGCCAACAAATATGTAGGTGCCCTGATGTTGCTGACAATGGGGCGTAATGGTACACCCTCTTTGTAAACCTTCGGGCGTCCATATAGTCTAGGCGGTACCGGACCTTGGGGTAACAATTTCTTAGCGTCACCCTCCGGTAAATCTGCGTCCTTGAGAAAAACCCTCGTCTTGTTCTGCACCTTCTTTGTAGGGTCAATGCTGATCTTCCGGTAGAAATCGTCATTTAGCAGGCTCTGCATCTTATCAGTGTAGTCCTTATGGGAGACAACAACTGTAGCATTGCTTTTGTCAGCCGGTAAGACAACAATTTCAGAGCGTTCCCTCAGATCACGAATGGCCGCCCTCTCTTTACTGCTGATATTTGACTTCATCGGCTTGGATTTCGTCAACGCACGACAAGTTTCACGACGTATTTCCTCGGCTGATGCTGGCGGAAGTCGAGCTGCAACCTCTTCAACAGCACTAAAAATTTCTGCAACCGGAGTGAACTTGGGGGTAGGAGCGAAGTTGAGACCTTTCTGCAAAACCGAGACCGCATCATCACTCAACACCATGCCACTCAAATTGATGACAGTCTGGCACGGAACCTGCAGAGATGGTTTGTCAAGGAGACGTGAGGACTTAGCTGTTTGACGTTCCGTAGCCTTCTTATGGGCGGAATCAGCTGACACCCAGGTGACACCATCAATCCAATCCCAGGAAAAAGAAGTGAACTTAGTAGCCAGTTGCAAATGTAATTTGAGTAATTCCTGTGAGATAAACTCAAGGCTCCGGTGGGTGAATTGCACTCTCTCACGTACCAATGCGAGGCTGGCTCGTTTCTTGATTCTCTTAGCTGCTGCAGAATCGATGTGATGCATAACCTTAGCAAAATTTGGAACAACATTCTCGGAACGACATCTCTTTAGAAAGGTAAGAGTACTTAGCAACCGACATCTACGGTGGCGCAACTTTTCAAATTTCTTCATGCTCCGATACATCTCCTCCCCGTAAAGGTGTATGATGTGATTCTTGAGTTTCTCCCGGCGTATTTGATAATCAAAATATCCACGGGTGTACTGCCGGTCTATAGTGTCCAACAGGCACAATATTTCGGCGATCAAGAATGGCGCCATCATCAGGTCCGTCAGTTCACCTACCGCAATGGTCGCAGGTTCGAATCCTGCCTCGGACATGGATGTGTGTGATGTCCTTAGGTTAGTTAGGTTTAAGTAGTTCTAAGTTCTAGGGGACTGATGACCTCAGAAGTTAAGTCCCATAGTGCTCAGACCCATTTGAACCATTTTTGAACTAGAGCTCATTACTGGAATTCACACCAGACAATATAATAAACAATATCTACCTTCTTCACTTAAAACTTCCGGGCTGATAGGCCGTGGTCGAAGTATAAAACTCTCTCCTGACGTTTCGTCTCCGACTGCGGGAGACATCCTCGGAGGTAAAGCGGCGAACAGTCTCCGAGGATGTCTCCCGCAGTCGGAGACGAAACGTCAGGAGAGAGTTTTATACTTCGACCACGGCCTATCAGCCCGGAAGTTTGAAGTGAAGACAATACCGGCATTGAAAGCTTACATTGTATTAATATCTACCTTATTGTTTATCTAGTAGAGAGAAACATATTTTGAAAATGGAATTTATAGACAAATCGTCAGTCACATGGGTCTGAACAGTTTTTTTAACCAAGTCTCAACGTCCTATTCCTTCCACAAAAAATAATGTACCTACTTAATGTTATGAATATTAACTAATTTAAGATTTTATTTAATATTAATGTTAATTCACAAATTTTACATGTATAGGCTAGTGAAAACAGTGTCTTTTGACACTTGTAACTTTTGTAATTAACGTGAAACTAGAATCACAACAAAGATAGCAGATACTAAATTCACCACACACACGACCAGTATCCATTTCAGCACTTCATGGTCCTCGTTATCATCATTTTGTGGCATGAGGTACAGCTAAAACTGGCGAAACACCTCTGGTTATGAAGATTTACTGCTACATACGTGATGTAGACACTAAATTATGTTGACAGTCAAGATAAGAATTTAGAAGCCTAGAGCGACATAGTGCGCTTTGTAATAGGGTTGGAACTTTAATAGTGGCAACTATTTATTTACAGCTCGTACAAAATAGATACGTGTTTCAAAATTTTAGTGACCTTCAAAGTAGTCACCAGCACATAACCCGTTGCCAGCGATGTGGAAGTCGTAGAATACTCTTAGCGGAGCCAGTTGTGTTGACAGTTCGAGCGGCGCAGTCTATTGCCCGACGAATTTGTAGCAGTTCTGAAGCGAATGCCGTGAAGTCTTTCCTTCAGTTTAGAAATCGAGTTGATCTCATGAGGACTTCAGTCATGGGAGAGCAGTAGGTGGGATAGCACTTAGCAGCCCCATCAGCTTGCGCTGTACTTGCTTGAACATTGTTCTGCAAAATGATGGTCAGATCCTGCAGAAAGTGTCATCACTTCTGTCTCTAAGCTGGTCGTAGGTTGTGTTCCAAAAATGAACAGCACGGGTTGTGCATAATACTGGTGACTACTTTGAAGGCCAGTAAAACTTTGAAACACTTATCTATTTTGTACGAACTGTAAATAAATAGTTGCCACTATTAAAGTTCTAAACCTCGTTACTTAGGCCCTTATAAAACGAATATCCGAGAAACTAGTGAAACTGCATTTTGTTAATGTTCATACATACACTATGGGGCAACAGGTATAGATAAATCATAATATCAACAGATCTCAAGAACATGCGTACGTGCTACAATCTCAAAATCGCTGACAGTGTGCTTTAGACCCTTATGACTCTTAGCCCCTCAATTCATTAATTTTCGTCAGACCCAAGGAATGTCTATGGTCTACTCGAGTGAAAGCAGAAATTACGTAATATTAGATTTATTACAGGGATCAATTTACATCGTACCTTTCATGGAGAGCATCGCAGTTAATTACAGAAGAACCCTCAAGAACATCCATGCCTGTATACGTCAGCACAATCTCTGTACTCTTGATGAAATGGTCAGTATTTTGTCGCACAGATCATATATTTTACCAACCAGCTACAAAGGCATACGTTCCATGATTGTTCGTCGTATGCGGCAAAAGATCACAATTGCTGCGCACATCGCGTCGTTGTAGAAAACAGATGGAATTTTCTCGCAACATGACAAATGTCATTACACGTGTTCCTCTTCAGTTTATGAGCCCGTTACGGTTCCCTCTACTACAACGAGAGTAATTCTCTCACGTCGTAACACATGTCCTATCAGCCAGTGCCTTTCTTTGAATAGATATTTTCACGTACTACATCCCTCGCCTATTCTGCGGATTACCTCTCAACTTATTTTATTATGTCACAAACACTTTTCCTTTTGACCTTCTGTCATTCAGTACCGTCCTCCGGATGTACGTTCTCCGAAATTTCAAGATAACACAATTCCTTCACTTCGTCTGAGACGTGGTATTAATTTAGTCATTTCTTTCATTTATGCTACTCATCAATATTATCTTCTTCCTGTGGTTTACTCTGTCATGTTCTGTGCTCAGTAGACTATTCATTCAATTCGACAGATCGTGTAACTCTTCACCATTTTCACAGTGCATAGCAATATCGTCAACGGATCTTATCGTTCACATTCTTTCAACTGGTACTTAACCCCTTTTCTGTTCGTATCCAGTCCTCTTTCATTCCCTCTTCAATATAATTGTTGAACGGTTGAAGAGACAGACTGTGGAGCACTACTCTCCATTTTGATTTTTCGCTCGTAGTTTTATACATATTATATATTAAGTATTTTCTTATATCGTAGGCCTACATCTATTTATCCGAAGATTTAGAACATCTAGGGCGATTTTACATTGTTAAATGCTTTTTTTTTTTTTGTTAACAGATCCTATGGACGTATCTTAATTCTTTTTTTTTCCTTCTCTTACTTTCTTTCTGAAATGTAGCATTAGACTTGCAATTACCTTGTCTAAAGCCAGACTGCTCGCCGTCTATCAGATCCTCAGTATTCTTTCCGATTCTTTTGTATTTTATTATGATTAGCAAGTAGGATGCGTAGGCTGTGACATTGATTGTGCGATGGTTATCGCACACATTTGTCCTTGCTGTCTTCAGGGTTACGTGCATGATATTCCTCCGAAAGACCGGTGGTATGACTACAGTCTAATAGATCATTCACACTAACCTGAATAATCGTTCGGGTGCCGCTTTCCTCAACGGTTTCAGAAATTCCAAAGGCATTTTGTGTATCCCTTGTACTATGTACTATCGCAAGCCTTTCAAAATTCTTCCTAGGTCTGACTCTAATGCTCGATGTCCTGTATCCTCCAAGTCGACCTCCATTTATTCTCCTATTTCATTAGCAGTCATTCGCTCCTCCTCTACAAGTCACCGTGTACATTTTCACCTTCCAGATATCCGCCTTCTCACCTGCGTTTCATGAGAGAATTCTTTTACCCTTATTTTCTCCGAAAGTTATTTTAACTTTTCCATTTGCTAAAATGTCATTCTGACGACCATTTCTTTTTCCATCACACCATATTTTTTTCGCTCCCATTTCGCTTTAACCCCTTTTCCCATCCTTGATGCAGTTTTTAAGGATTTTAGATTACTGCATTTCTGTCTTTTCCTGGATATTTTTGTACTTTCACCAGTCGTCAATGTTCCGAAGTATTTCTTCTGCCGCAGGCTCGAATCCTGCCTCGGGCATGGATGTGTGTGATGTCCTTAGATTAGTTAGGTTTAAGTAGTTCTAAGTTCTAGGCGACTGATGACCTCAGCTGTTAAGTCCCATAGTGCTCAGAGCCATTTCAACCATTTTTTATTTCTTCTGTTATCAGCAATTTCTTCACAGTTTCCTGTCTTTCCACCTTTTAATGTATGACCATTTTTCCTCAACTGCACTACCTACTGTGGTATTCATTATGGCAGTAATTATAGCCTCGGAGAATTTCCAAGTCACAACATCATTCATCAACACATTAGTAAACGTAAACACCTATCACGGATCACGCCTTAAGGTCTTGTCGAGTGAGCACCTGTTGCCTACGAGGCAGTATGAGAAGTGATCTATGATCGTGGAACTTGTGATCAGATTGTCACCTGTCCCTCCAGCAGCTACTGCCAATAGATGAATCCCGGTGATGGCACAACTTCTTTATTCAAGCAGCTCCTAATTATGCCTGATGAGGCTAAGTGGACCCATATCGGACCTCCCTTCCTCAGGAGAAAAAAAACTGAAAAGGTACGGGGAATCGAATCCGGGTCTTTCCACACCGAAGGCTGCTACAGAACAATACTGCTACGGACGCTCACGTAATCATTCACTCATCCTTCTTAGTGACCTTCTTAACCCTCAGCGTGCAGTTCATCATTACTCAATTATAATATGAGTCTATATCTGTTCCCGGGTAAAATTACCACTGTTTCAGGAATCTCTGTCTCATTAGTGTGTTATCCAGCTGGTATATTCCTGTGCTTCGTGGCCATTTCAAAGTATATATCCTCCTCTTGTGATTTTTTGGCAGTTTGCTGTTAGTGCAGAACTCAAGGAGTCTGCAAAGTAACACCCCCCATCCAGTGGGATTTGTGTGAGCATTTGCTCAAATGGACAGAAGATTGCAGTGTTGTGGAAGTTGTTATTGATAGTATAAAAACTCTCGCAAAGAGAAGCGGAAAAATGTGCTGGATATAAACGCCCAGATGGCCGAGACGAAACAGTGTCGTCTCCGTTGCTACGCAGAAGAACGGACTGATGATTATGCTCAGTGTGCTTTTATTTACATTGTTTCCTCCTGTTCTGAAGAAATTTTATAACGTTTTCTTTGCCACATCACATTTCCGAATATCTCTGCATTTACCAATCGGGGTGGCGCACTTTGACAGAGCGGACTGCAGTCGTACGGAGCAGCCTTCAGATCCCCGTCCGGGTGTTCACATTTAGCTTTTTTTATTCAGTCAGACAAAATCACCATTACTGCACTGTGTTGCTGAGTTTGGTTGTCACAGCAACCACCTTCATATCCAGGAAGAGAAAAAAATATATAATTACAATGCAAACTATACACAAGCATGCATCAACAATTACTACACACTAAAAACCAAACATTAAAAAATCAGTGTCGTACCGTATTATTGTCATGGCAATACATTAACGAACTATCACGTATTTAAATATGTACATGGGACGTTAACAATGAACTGAGTGGAATTGTATGAGAAAGAGCTGAAGAGTCTTTCTTTCTTTCTTTCGCCACTGTCTTTATCCCGGATTGTGCGCAGGGTCGGCAAGGTTAAGTATGGATTTGGCATGGTGAATTTTAAGGGATGGCCGGATGCCCTTCCTGCCGCCACCCCATACCTCCCAGAACGGAATTACTGTACCCCAGCTGTCTGCATCAAGTGTAAATCGTAAAATAGGGTGAATGTGTTTCAAATGTCTGCGAGTCGTGGAACTGAGGCGGGTTGTTGGGAATAGCCCAGTATTCACCTAGTAGGATGTGGAAAACCGCCTAAAAGCCACATCCAGGCTGGCCGGCACACTGGCCGTCGTCGTAAACCGCCGGGCGGATTCGATCCGGGGCCGGCGCCCCTACCCGAGTCCAGGAAGCAGCGCGTTAGCGCTCTCGGCTATCCTGGCGGGTGAGAAAGAGCTGAGGAGTAATGCCAGCGAATTTTTACGTGGAAACTTATAAAGATTGTTCAATAAAAGACACGTGATTAACATTCTACATCTTTATTTTTCTTGTCTACATATATGCAGCCCTCCTGCCGCTAGAGGGTTCCGAAACGTAGCGTATAGCATGCTGACGTAAAACGTGACTACGTCGATGAGTGAGAAACAGCTTGCTGTAATCAAGTTTCGAATTCTAAGACTTTCTCCGCACATGGAACATCATCCCCTTCAGCATGACAATGCCAGGCGACCCTCGAGCGCTTCGACATCTGCAACGATCCGACCCCTTGGGTTTGCTGTTATCGATCATCTTCCATACAGTCTCAAACTGGCCCAATCCGATTTTCATCTGTTTCCAAAACTTAAAGAACACACAGCAATGAAGTGCTGCAAGCAGAGGTAAGGCTGTGTGACTCCGTCAACAAAGTGAAATATTCTACAGTGACGGTGTCAACAAATTTGTGTCTCATTGGGAGAAATATGTTCGTGCCAGGGTACATCATTTCACTGATGTCATTGCTTTCATTGTTGCTGGAAATTTCTTTCTCTGGCACACAGAGCCCATCAATAACCAAGACACGTCACACAGTGTCAAGAAAGTACGACAATGCCAAATTTCAGGCACTGTCTTTCACTACGAACAACGCGTTGACGATGCTAAAAGACAAACAACAGTGCGTGAAATAACCGCAGAAATTAATGTGAGACGTAAGATGAATGTGTCCTTTAGGACAGTGTGGTGAAACCTGGCGTTACTGGGCTCTGACAGCACACGACCGACGCGAGTGTCTTGGTTAACAGGACGTCGCTCGCAGCGCTCCTCCTGGTCTTGTGAACATGTCGGTTGGACGCTAGGCGACTGGAAGACTGTGGTCTGATCAGATGAGTCCCGATTTCAGCTGGCAAGAGCTGACGGTAGCGGTCAAATGGTGCGAAGACCCACGAAGCCATTGACCTAATTTGACACCTAGGCGCTGTTCTAGCTAGTGGTGCCTCCATAATGGTGTGGGCCGTATTTCAGTAGTGGACTGGGTCCTCTGGTCCAGCTTAACCGATCACTGACTGGAAATGGTTATATTTGGCTACATGGAGACTGTGTCTAACCCGTGGTCTAGGGGTAGCGTTTTTGATTCATAATCAAAACGTCTTCGTTCCCGGGTTCGATCCCCGCCACTGCCTAAATTTTGATAAATAATCAGCATTGGCGGCCGAAGACTTCCGGCATAAGAAGTCAGCCTCATTCTGCCAACGGCCTTGTCAAAGAGGGCGGAGGAGCGGATAGAGGTTCAGGGCACTCTCTTGTCCTAGGGGTGAGAAATTGCACCTAAAGGCGGAAGAATCAGCAATGATCAAAGACATGAGGATGCAGAAGGCAATGGAAACCACTGCATTAAAGACACGTAACGTGTATCCACAGGACATGTGGTCTGTAGTTGAAGAAGGGTCATGATCATCTCTCCATTGGCAAAAGATTCCGGAATAGTCCCCCATTCGGATCTCCGGGAGGGGACTGCCAAGGGGGACGTTACCATTGAGAAAAAGATTGAATAATCAACGAAAGGATAATGTTCTACGAGACGGGGCGTGGAATGTCAGAAGCTTGAACGTGGTAGGGAAACTAGAAAATCTGAAAAGGGAAATGCAAAGGCTCAATCTAGATATAGTAGGGGTCAGTGAAGTGAAGTGGAAGGAAGACAAGGATTTCTGGTCAGATGAATATCGGGTAATATCAACAGCAGCAGAAAATGGTATAACAGGTGTAGGATTCGTTATGAAAAGCAAAGTAGGGTGGAGGGAGTGTTTCTGTGAACAGTTCAGTGACCTGGTTGTTCTAATCAGAATCGACAGCAGACCAACACCGACAACGATAGTTCAGGTATACATGCCTACGTCGCAAGCTGAAGATGAACAGATAGAGAAAGTGTATCAGGATATTGAAAGGGCACTGCAGTATGTAAAGGGGGACGAAAATCTAATAGTCATGGGCGACTGGAATGCGGTTGTAGGGGAAGGAGTAGAAGAAAAGGTTACAGGAGAATATGGGCTTGGTGCAAGGAATGAAAGAGGAGAAAGACTAATTGAGTTCTGTAACAAGTTTCAACTAGTAATAGCGAATACCCTGTTCAAGAATCACAAGAAGAGGAGGTATACTTGGAAAAGGCGGGAGATACGGGAAGATTTCAATTAGATTACATCATGGTCAGACAGATTCCGAAATCAGATACTGGATTGTAAGGCGTACCCAGGAGCAGATATAGACTCAGATCACAATATAGTAGTGATGAAGAGTAGGCTGAAGTTCAAGACATTAGTCAGGAAGAATCAATACGCAAAGAAGTGGGATACAGAAGTTCTAAGGAATGACGAGATACGTTTGAAGTTCTCTAACGCTATAGATACAGCAATAAGGAATAGCGCAGTAGGCAGTACAGTTGAAGAGGAATGGACATCTCTAAAAAGGGTCATCACAGAAGTTGGGAAGGAAAACATAGGTACAAAGAAGGTAGCTGCGAAGAAACCATGGGTAACAAAAGAAATACTTCAGTTGATTGATGAAAGGAGGAAGTACAAACATGTTCCGGGAAAATCAGAAATACAGAAATACAAGTCGCTGAGGAATGAAATAAATAGGAAGTGCAGGGAAGCTAAGACGAAATGGCTGCAGGAAAAATGTGAAGACATCGCAAAAGATATGATTGTCGGAAGGACAGACTCGGCATACAGGAAAGTCAAAACAACCTTTAGTGACATTCAAAGCAACGGTGGTAACATTAAGAGTGCAACGGGAATTCCACTGTTAAATGCAGAGGAGAGAGCAGATAGGTGGAAAAAATACATTGAAAGCCTCTATGAGGGTGAAGATTTGTCTGATGTGATAGAAGAAGAAACAGGAGACGATTTAGAAGAGATAGGGGATCCAGAATTAGAATCGGAATTTAAAAGAACTTTGGAGGACTTACGGTCAAATAAGGCAGAAGGGATAGATAACATTCCATCAGAATTTCTAAAATCATTAGGGGAAGTGACAACAAAACGACTATTCACGTTGGTGTGTAGAATATATGAGTCTGGCGACATACCATCTGACTTTCGGAAAAGCATCATCCACACAATTCCGAAGACGGCAAGAGCTGACAAGTGCGAGAATTATCGCACAATCAGCTTAACAGCTCATGCATCGAAGCTGCTTACAAGAATAATATACAGAAGAATGGAAAAGAAAATTGAGAATGCGCTAGGTGACGATCAGTTTGGCTAAAGAAAAATCAAGACATGTTCATAGGATTTGTCGACCTGGAAAAAGCGTTCGACAATATAAAATAGTGCAAGCTGTTCAAGATTCTGAAAAAAGGAGGGGTAATCTATAGGGAGAGACGGGTCATATACAATATGTACAACAACCAAGAGGGAATAATAAGAGTGGACGATCAAGAACGAAGTGCTCGTATTAAGAAGGGTGTAAGACAAGGCTGTAGCCTTTCGTCCCTACTCTTCAATCTGTACATCGAGGAAGAAATGATGGAAATAAAAGAAAGGTTCAGGAGTGGAATTAAAATACAAGGTGAAAGGATATCAATGATACGATTCGCTGATGACATTGCTATCCTGAATGAAAGTGAAGAAGAATTAAATGATCTGCTGAACGGAATGAACAGTCTAATGAGTACACAGTATGGTTTGAGAGTAAATCGGAGAAAGACGAAGGTAATGAGAAGTAGTAGAAATGAGAACAGCGAGAAACTTAACATCAGGATTGATGGTCACGAAGTCAATGAAGTTAAGGAATTCTGCTACCTAGGCAGTAAAATAACCAATGACGGACGGAGCAAGGAAGACATCAAAAGCAGACTCGCTATGGCAAAAAAGGCATTTCTGGCCAAGAGAAGTCTACTAATATCAAATACCGGCCTTAATTTGAGGAAGAAATTTCTGAGGCTGTACGTCTGGAGTACAGCATTGTATGGTAGTGAAACATGGACTGTGAGAAAACCGGAACAGAAGAGAATCGAAGCATTTGAGCTGTGGTGCTATAGACGAATGTTGAAAATTAGGTGGACTGATAAGGTAAGGAATGAGGAGGTTCTACGCAGAATCGGAGAGGAAAGGAATATGTGGAAAACACTGATAAAGAGGAGGGACAGGATGATAGGACATCTGCTAAGACATGAGGGAATGACTTCCATGGTACTAGAGGGAGCTGTAGAGGGCAAAAACTGTAGAGGTAGACAGAGATTGGAATACAAGCAAATAATTGAGGACGTAGGTTGCAAGTGCTACTCTGAGATGAAGAGGTTAGCAGAGGAAAGGAATTCGTGGCGGGCCGCATCAAACCAGTCAGTAGACTGAAGACCAAAAAAAAAAAAAAAAAGACTTGGAGACCATTTGCAGCCATTCGTGGTCCTCATGTACGCAAATGATGGTGCGCCATGTCACAGGGCCAAGTGTTCGCGATTGGTTTGAAGAACATTCTGGACGACTGGACCGAACGGTTTTGCCACCCAGATCGCACTGCGGCAATCTCATCGAATTTTTATGGGACATAATCAAGAGGTCAGTCTGATACTGCACCGGCAATTCTGTCGCAATTATGTCATGCTGTAGAGGCAGCATGGCTCAGTATTTCTGCAGTTTACTCCCATGCCACGTCGAGTTGTTGTACTACACCGGGCAAAAGAAAGTTCGACACGATACTAGGAAGCATCCTTATGGCTTTTCGTCACCTCAGTATACGTGAATGTTTTGTATAGGGTTAAATTTCGGTATGTAATGATGGCAGCTTGCTACCGAATCTCATCGAGCTAATACATATTAGTAAAAATTGGCATAAGCAGTAAGAAATTATTTCTTAAATTTTCAAAACAGTTGCTAACATCAACCAGCTCCATACAAAACGGATAAATTTAAGTTTAAATTTTGTAGTTTATTTTTTGTTTCTTTGTTTTGATTCAAGTCAGAAAGCATCGCTTGGCATCGCTTGGACAGTTCTTGTTCTTTTTTTTAAACCCACTCGCTCAATAATTAATTAATCTCGTCTCCTAAGGCTACAGAGCCTAACACTGCACGCCAAAATTGCTCAGGAAGCTATTTACATTGTGCGACAGAGCCGCTTGGCACCTCTGAGCGCTGCAGCGGCTGTCGGCCGCTGCCGGAAGCCGTTGTTACAGCCGCCTGTGTAATCGGGCCGCGCGCCGCCCACGCCATTAACAGGCCTTTGTTGTGTTTTCTGCCGTCGTCTTATCAGCGCTCTCTCGCCGAGCTCGCTACAACCAGTATGAAGCTGTCGACTCCTTTCGTGTCCAAGGGTACGGCGCGTTCAAAGTCCTCAGCGTGAGCGTGGCTGCAGATTAATCAGCGAGGGCTCTTAGGAATCTGTGCAGGCAGTTGCGTGTGTGTTGATAAGCCGCAGCTGTTCTTTGCAGACCAGGAGAGTCAGCTGGCAAAATCCGGCAGTGATATTATTCGAGGGCACGGACGAAGCCTTTTAATGCAGCTCTTTAGTTCTGCTTCTGGAAGGGCATTAAAGAGGTCTTCTGAATGGATACGTTTATGTATTCGTAGATTACCATTCGTTGTAGCTTATGTGATCGGCTTATAACACCTCGCTGTCGTTTTGTGAATTCATGGACGTTAGGCTACCTTTTCAGGCTGAATTCCCGTTTCATGCGAAATTATCAAGGAAAAATATGCCTTGATCATGGTAAAGTGAAAGGCAACGTATTTTTAGCCAGACAAACGCACTGAAAATTTGCTCACTTTCAATACCGGATTTTCAGTAATTACTGTACAATTTTTTGTTTAAAGAAGTTACAAAGGTAATACAGTGTACCACTGTATGGCAACTGGTGGGAACAACAAGGGGCTAATCACTTCCTAATTGCCGCGCGGGATTAGCCGAGCAGTTTAAGGCGCTGCAGTCACAGACTGTGCGGCTGGTCGCGGCGGAGGTTCGAGTCCTCCCTCGGGCATGGGTGTGTGTGTTTGTCCTTAGGATAATTTAGGTTAGGTAGTGTGTAAGCTTAGGGACTGATGACCTTAGCAGTTAAGTCCCACAAGATTTCAAACACATTTGAACATTTTGAACTTCCTAATTGTACTCGTCTGGACCCGTTGCGTCGTATACCTCGCATATACTACAGTTGGTGAATGACTTCACCAGCCAAAATTTTTTTAAATGTTTTATTTTAGTGCCAAAACCGGTTTCGGACTACCATGTCCATTTGTTGATCTTAGAATAATTAAGTTGAATCAAAAGCATGCCTTTGAAATTTATAGAAAACCAACCACCACAGATGCAATTATAAATAATTCTTCATGCTATCCCACAGAGCACAAACTTGCCCATTTCATATCCTTGTTAAACGGTATAAATAAGATTCCCCACAATTCATCTGCCAAGAAGAAACAAATCAGTATTATCAAAATTGTACCTAAAAATAATGGCTATAAGCCACAAATAATTGACCGCGTACACAATAAAATTAAAGATAGTAAATCACCTGCAGTAAATCCACAACTAGCAACAGAAAAGGAACTATTTGCATGAATTCCCTCCCAGGCGCATTTCATACCAAGTGCCAACCTTTCCAGAAGAAAAGGAGTTCAGATAAGTTTCCGCACCAATAACACTGCGCAACATTTCATTATTCACGGCACCAAAACCACCAGGCTATGTCTAGAAAAATCAGGAGTTTACAAGATTATTTGAGACAATTGCACCATCTCTTATCTTGGACAGGCCGGCAAGAGCTTCAAAATACGATATCGAGAACACATGAATGCCTTTAAACTAAAAAAATTAAATAAAGCCGCAATAGACACTCACCTGAACCAAAATGGAAACATTTTCTAAATAATTTCGCTTGTCTGTTCACAGAAATCAAACACAAATTGCACCCCTAACAGTCACGCCACTGCAGTTTAGGATACCAGTAAATAATTGTTTAAAAATAGACTACCATAAAGAAAAAATTGTTGCTCTCTTCCCACCCTCTAACTTTTTAATTTTGTATTTCCTGCAATTAACTTATGAACTGAAGCGCTAACTAAATACCCGTATATATAAATTTGCGCACCTAGATGTCTACTTTATAACACGCAGTCGGTTGGCTTTGAAGTATTTCGTCAATAATTTCCACTGACAGCACAAAAAAACTAATAAAAATAATTTATCCTACTGTCTTCTAATAAGTTTACGCTTAAGGTGTGAACATTTTTCTGTTATTAACATGTTACATTTTGCACATCCCACACATCATCTTTGCTCTGTTTACATCTTGATCACTATTTAATGAATTTTGTCTTAATATCCTTGCTTAATAACCTTCGCATTGTAAAAAAAAAAAAAAAAAAAAAAAAAAAAAACATCAATTGTATATAACACATGTGCAATGCTCAACACGCTTTTTAAAAATGTTATGAAGCGTGCCATGGTAAATTTTTTACAATATGTGTATTGTGGTAGAATTCAAGAACATATGCATCGAGCTAGAAAGCCACATAGACCATAACAAAAAAAAATCTCCATCTACTGGAACGTATGTAGGTGAACGCAACTATTTGCGACATGCATAATGCAAGCACTTTAGCGCATTTTTCTTAATGAAACAACTGAAAATATTAGTCATCTTAAGATGGCCATAGTAGCCCAAAATCTGTTATGGCACTAAAATAAATATTTAAAAAGTGTACGTGGCTGATTGCGTCATTCATCAACTATCATGAACCGCGGCGGAGTTCAAAAGATCCGACATGGATAAAATAACGTGGTATACGAGCAAACATTGAATTTAGGAATTTGATAAATTTGCTGCACTTTTGTTACTCAGATATATTCAGAAGATTAACATTGATTGAAATGTATTCTTAATTCATATCTTGAAACTTATATTTCAGTCTATTTGCTTTGGGGAGAAACAAGTATCGTCGAAAAATATACAAGTAAATCAATTTTTTTTTTATTTCCAAGATAACACCAATGAACCACAATGTTTTTTTTTGTCAGCGTTTGTTAACCTGCTGTTAACTCTTTACGGACGTTTACGAATCGATAGAAATATTGCAGTTTCATTTTTTGGAATGTTCTGCAAATCTGCAGTAAGCGTACCTGTCCACTTCCCTTCAGGTAGGGAATCAAGAAGAAGTCTGAAGGAGCCAGATGCGAGGAATACCGTGCTTCTTGGATAAAATTTACTCGGCGCTTCGCCAAGAAGTCGGAGAATATGAAGGACACATGTGGGAGTGGGGACGAGAAAGGAAGTTGTGTACCAAACTCAGTTTTCCAAACGGTACATTCCAGAAATGCAATATTGATTTCGTTTCTGGTTCAGGTAAGACTTCCTGATGGCTCTCCAATGCCGGCGATGACGGTAATCAACTTCTATGAACCCCAGACATTTGAAGAAGACACTTCTTACGACGTGTGTTCCTTTATTTGTCGCTTCAGTTTCGGATTCAACAGAATGCGCCGAGTACCCTGTACTCTTAATTTACACTTACGGGTGGCCTTATGCTCGTCAGAAAATACGTCCGGTATTTACGTACCGAAAACTGTATGAATCATGGCCTTAACTTATCTCATAATAATCTCCACTACTTCTGATCCCACTGTCGATAGCGATCACTGATTTTGTATCAGTACCTACCTCGCTTGCTCTTTGTTTCGTGTGGCATTATTACAGTCGACCGGAATGTTATGCACTATCGACAGTTTCCTTTCCATCCCTAAAGCTCTCTGAACAGTCGTAAAACCATTAATTTTTGTTCACGGCTTTCGTTCCTACACTTTTACGGACAATGCATTGATATCAGTTAGCGGTTTTCGCTATTTGTAGTTTAACTTGATACTTCCTCATTCCTTCATCGCATTACGAACGTCTTCACAGCTATTACGTTCTCTTTGTTTCCCTCTGACTGGTTTTATGCGGCCCGCAATGAATTCTTCTCCTGTGGCAACCTCGTCAACCATAGCGGTCGCACGGTTCCAGACTGTAGCGCCTACAACCACTCGGCCACTCCGGCCGGCTTTGATATTAACTTTGTAGTTGTCCTCATTTCTGCTACTCCACATTACTTTCATCTTTCTTCAGTTTAGCCTCAATTTATATTGTGTATTCATTACACTGTTCATTCCATTCAACAAATTTTCAAATTCTTCCTCTCTTTCGCTGAGGACAGCAATGTCATCAGCGTGTTATATCATTGATATCTTTCACCATGAATTTTTATTACACTCAAGAACCTTTCTTTCACTTCCGTCATTGCTTCTTTGATGCTTAGATTGAACAACATTGCGAAAGACTACATCCCTGACTTAGACACTTTCTAATTTTAGCACGTTTATCTTGGTCCTCCATTCTTATTTTTCTCTCTTGTTTCTTGTACACATTGCTTACTATACCCTTCCAGTAATCTTACACCCATTTCCCAGAGAATTTCTGATTTCTGAGAGGTTCTAGTTAGCGCAGCAGAAAACTGTGCCTTGGTTTTGATCACTCGACGCTATGTGGTGTTTCTTGACATTCCTCCCGTGTTTCTTGACATTCCCCCCCATGTGAACTGTACTGTTAAACACGGTGGTGTTTATATCTTACTTCGTTCACCGAAATTTTCAGGCCTACCTGGAAGTGAAATTTTACAAGTAAGTGGAAAAAATCTTTGATACTTTTTCTGCGGAATGTAATAGAGTGACCCGTCTGTCATTACATTATCTAATTAGCTTTATAGTTTATTTCTTCTTTCATATCGCTAAATCGTTTTACACAGTTGTTTGAAAGGATAGTACAAAGTAACAGATATTGTTATTTTCTTATCAATTGTTTAAGTCACAAGTAGTCTGTGTTTAATAGAATTTCCTCGATAAGGAACTAATCTGGAACGACTTTGGAGAGGCCTGTGTGACTCATAAGTGGTCGTTTTGTTTACCAAAGTGTCTCCAGTTGCATGATCAATAAAATCGTAGCATCGTTATTGTAGGACTCTCTAAGAGACACACTACTATCGATGTGAAGTGTTGCTCTACGTTTATAATAAAGAAGTTCGCTGATATCTGTAGTCTGTCTTGTAAGTACTCTGATTTCTACTATTTACGTTTAAAACATAATACACTGTGATCAAAGCGACATTGAACATGCAAGACCAATGGAAGTAGTGGTGCCACTTTCGTTCTAACAGCATTCTGTCACCCTATAAGAGACAGGGAATGCCCGTGAGACGAATAAAAACAGGAGACTGTCGGCTACGGATGACCTATAGTTGGTACTTATTTATGAAGTTGAACACATGTTGTGAAGGATCAACTGTAACGATGTGCTACAGTCTTCATAAACGTGAGGTTGAGGCACTAGCATCCGGCCCGGCCCCCACAGCAAGCGTAGGTACTCTGGGCCAATGTTATGAAGTGGACGAAAAATAGCATGCAATTTTTGCTTCGTCTGAATAACCAATTGCTTTATGCATCAGATAGTGCGTAGTCGCAGGAGCAGCGGAACAGCGCTGTTCATTGACTCACAGAAACTTTGTACTGAAAACTACCTCATCATCTGCCTGACATTTCATACCCCCAGTTTAAGTAGTCCAGTCTCAATAATCTAGCCCCAGTAACACGTTACTCTATCCCACCAGATGGCCTGCGACAAGCATGTGTTACATATACACTGCCCACTCACCATAATGTGACCACCTGTCAAAAGTCTGAATAACCACCATTTGCAGCGCGGACCGCTGCGAGTCGTGCAGGAAGAGGGTCAGTGAGGTTCTGGGAGGTACCGACAGTGATGTGGAACCACGTCGACTCCAGTGACGTGACCAGCTGGGCTAGACTTCCTCGGTTGAGCATCCGTGTCTCGAATAGCCTGATTGAGGTAGTGAAACAGATTCTCGACTGGCTTGTAATCTGAGAAGTTTTGTGGCCAATGGGGTACGGTAATCTCATCTTGGTGCTCTTCGAACCACACTTGCACACAGCGAACTATATGGCACGTTGCATTGTCCTGCTGGTGGATACCAACGTGCCGAGGAAAACAAACTGAATATACGGATGGACATGGGCCCTAACGACAACTACATACTTTTGCTGATCCATGGGCGTTATTGTCTCAACAGGACATTGATGACATTATTCACAGCTTGCTCCGACGTTGTCAGGCCTGTATTGCTGTCAGAGGTGGTCACACCGTCAGAGGGGGTCACATTAACCTGTTGACGCGATGTGTGTGCAAATCTGTTAAACCGAGCGAGGTGGCGCAGTGGTTAGCACACTGGACTCGCATTCGGGAGGACGACGGTTCAATCCCGTATCCAGCCATCCTGATTTAGGTTTTCCGTGATTTCCCTAAATCGTTTCAGGCAAATGCCGGGATGGTTCCTTTGAAAGGGCACGGCCGATTTCCTTCCCCATTCTTCCCTAACCCGAGCTTGCGCTCCGTCTCTAATGACCTCGTTGTCGACGGGACGTTAAACAACACTAACCTAACCAAATGTGTTAAGTTGGAAAAAACGAAGAACATTTTCATCTACTGTTCTGCATATTGCAGTTGCTTACGTCCTATATCCTTTCCATTGTTTCTGTTTTGCTCTCACCTGGTTATACTGTTTTGTGGCAAAACAACCTTGCAAAATCTCCGTTTCTTGCTTTAATTTTGGATACCAGTGTACTCGCAATCGAAAGTTTGACTTAGGAGAGAAAATCGCGTCAACCTCCATCAAACCAGAATTTTGATAGTCGTTGCCCCCGCACCCCTCCCCCCAAACCCCGCCACACACACACACACACACACACACACACACACACACACACACACACACTCACACTCACACACTCACACACTTCCTTCCGCTCACACACACACTTGTTTAATCCTACAAATTGTAAAGCTAACACCTCCTCCATATCACGTCCTTTTTAACTTTGATATTCAACAAGAAATAGTCCTCTGTATTTTTCCTTCTTCGTTAGGCTGACCTAATTTTGAGAATCCCATAAGCCTAATGCTGTACCGAGCCCCCATTATATTTAATCCTTCTTACAACCATTCCTATACACTGTCTTTAAGGGATTCGTCATCTGCAATTTTGGCAAAAATAACTGTTTATTTTACATTCGTTGAAGAACTAGGAAGCCGTCTCATTTTCTTCATTTTATTTCTAGTGTTACGATTTCATAGTGACAATTAGACTTTGATTTATGTATACCTTCTGTACTCCCTACAGAAATCCATTTCCGTACCTCATTTCTAATCTCTACCGAAATCTGAAGACTTTGTAGCATTTTCTAGTTTCAGTGCTCTTTATACGTTCACAAATGCTGCGAAGGTATCCAGTTCTCACTCACATAATGAAGTTAATACGATACTAGTGGGAAATCGAAGCATATTAAAGAAGTGTGCGGTAACTAAAAGTTATTCCCATTGTCACAGACAGCTCACTCTTCATTTATCATTTTTTTTTTCCTTTTTCCTGGCCAAATACACTGAAGAGCCAAAGAAACTGGTACACATACCTAATATTGCGTAGGGCTATGCGAGCAAGCAGAAGCGCCGCAACAAGACGTGATATGGACTCGACTAGTGTCTGAAGTAGTGCTGGAAGGAATTGACAACATGAATCCTGCATGGCTGTCCATAAGTCCGTAAGAGCACGATGGGGTGAAGATCTCTTCTGAACGACACGTTGCAAGGCATCGCAGATAAGCTCAATAATGTTCACGTCTCGGAAGTATGATAGCCAGCGGAAGTGTTTAAACTCGGAAGAATTTTCCTGGAGCAACTCTGTAGCAATTCTGGAAGTGTGGGGTGTCGCATTGTCCTGCTGAAATTGTGGCTCTGAGCACTATAGAACTTAACTTCTAAGGTCATCAGTCGCGTAGAAATTAGAACTAATTAAACTTAACTAACCCAAGGACATCACATACATCCATGCCCGAGGCAGGATTCGAACCTGCGACCGTAGCTGTCGCTCGGCTCCAGACTGTAGCGCCTAGAGCCGCAAGGCCACTCCGGCCGGCTGCTGGAATTGCCTAAGTCCGTCGGAATGCACAATGGACATGAATGGACACAGGTGATCAGACAAGATGCTTACGTACGTGTCACCTGTCAGAATCGTATCTAGACGTATCAGGAGTCCCATATCACTCCAACTGCAAAGCCCTCACTACAGAGCCTCCAGCAGCTTGAACAGTCCCCTGCTGACATGCAGGGTCCCTGGATTCATTGGGCTGTCTCCATACCGGTGGTATTTGAAACGAGACTCGTCCGAGCAGGCAACATGTTTCCAATCATCAACAGACCAATGTCGCTGTTGATGAGGCCAGGAGAGGCGTAAAGCATTGTGTCGCACAGTCATCAAGCGTACACGAGGTGGCCTTCGGCTCCGAAAGCCCATATCGATGATGTTTCGTTGAATGGTACGCACGCTGACACTTGTTAATAGCCCAATATTCAAATCTGTAGCAATTTGCGGAAGGGTTCCACTTCTGCCACGCTGTCTCTTCAGTTGTCGTCGTTCCCGTTCTTGCAGGATCTTTTTCCGGCCGGATGTTTTATCTTATTCCTGATATTCATGGTACACTTGTAAAACGGCCGCACGGGAAAATCCCCACTTCATCGCTACCTCGGAGATGCTGTGTCCCATCGCACTTGCGCCAAATATAACACCACTTTCAAACTCATTTAAATATTAACAACCGGCAACTGTAGCAGCAGTAACCGAGCTAACTGCGCCAGACACTTGTTGTCTTATATAGGTGTTGCCGACCGCGGCGCCATATTCTAGGTGTTTACATATCTCTGTATTCGAATACGCATGGTTATACCAGTCTCTTTGGCGCTTCAGTGTATAATGCAATGGCAAAGGAAAAAAATTTTCTTTTGAGTACTTAGTCCTCCGTAATAAAGAAGTTACAGTAGTCTTAGAGGCTGGTGCCAATTAATTATTGTCGTGTGATGTGAAAAGTGCAACACGATCCAGTAATACTCATTGGTTTTCATTTTGGGGTAGACAGACATCCCAGAGAACAAAATGCCTTCAAGGACTTTTTTGTAACATTCCTCGGATTTTTTTCCAAGTGCACAAAAGGAACGTTTGTACAGTTTGCTGTTTGATGCGATCTTGTTGTACGTTATCCTGCACGAAGTAGGCCACGCTATGAACCTAATTACCAGATTTAGCAAATTTGAAGATATTTTTTTCCATTACCTGCCACAACTCAAAACCAACTCTCACGACTTCGGTTCTGCCAGTACCTATCACCTTTCTAAACCTCGCAGCAGTTCTCCAGCACATCTTGTTGATCTAGCGCTCGTGGAAGAAATGGTAGCTCGGAGAAATTATCTGGAAATTATGGACGTGCACCAAATAAATAACTGCTCAGTTTCTTGTACATATGTTTGAACTGAATTTCGAAGCAGCATCATGTACTGTTCGAACTAAAAAATTCTGCATCTGTTTAAATTGATCTCTGGACATTTACATAACAAGACAGAGATAATGCCCTTAGTCAGATGTAAACAGTCTTCCTTTTTGATTGCGCTTTATTTCCTCGTGCTTGGTTTATTTTTTCCCTTCCATTCCTCGTTTCAAGTTAAATAAGTTAATACATTTCTTCCGTCTGTCGTTTAAGAAGCTTAACAATCAATGAATAACTTGTGAAAAAGACGAGCTACATGCAAGTTGCTCCTCGTCCGCTTTCGTATTGCAACAGTGCTTCCTTTCGTCTACATCTGGTGTATTCTGGAAAACACACACACACACACACACACACACACACACACACACACACACACAGGGAGAGAGAGAGAGAGAGAGAGAGAGAGAGAGAGAGAGACGTGCCACCCAATTAGTGGGATTTGTGTTTCAAATTGGGTAGCTGCAATCAACGCAGACATAGGCAGCGGGATGTTTCATAACTAAGAGTTTCCCCAGTATTTTCTGTTTTTTCCATCTGCGTCACAATTTAATCCAATCCTGTAGGCTCTTTTTCGTCATGTGGTGTTTGAAATTGGCTTCATGTCACCTTCTGCTAGCTTTTCCTCCAACAAAACGGGTCGCGTAACCTCGTACTTTTGTTACATTCACGTTTCTTTCCGTTCCGTGCCAGTCAGATCGGAAGAGACCCGATTTTAAAAGGAGTATTTTTTACAGTGTGTAGTACTAAGAATTTATTTTGAATAATGTGCACATATTTCAGTAGAATGGAGATCATACAATAAACCCTAAAATACATTGCTTGTTTCAAGCACGTCATCTTTCCGTATGAGTTAAATATTTATGACATTCGTCTCTGATTTTAAAATCTCTGGTAAAAAGTGCTATTCTGTATGCAGTCAAGGCCAATCTGACTCTTACAACGTCATTAAGTAATTTAAGAGGTGTAACCTTTCGTTACCCACAATACCAACATCCTCGAAAAACTTGAATACATCCCTATCATTGCCAGATTTTCTTGTTCCACGAAATTTAGCAATTTTAGGTAAATCTAAATGAAGTGCAAAAAACATGGGAATTAGAATAAGTGATGACATCCTTTGCTCACAAAATTTCTCCGGCGATCAGACCATTTTCGCCGAGGAAGAGCGCACTGTACATTATATGTTAAGAATGGTTAAAGAAGAACATGAGCATTGAGGTATGAAAAAGAAGACTGCGTAATTGTTTGTCGGGAGTAGAGGAAGAGATCACGTTGTGGATGATAGTTCCATAGTATAGTGTAGAGTCGCTCGTACAAATACTTAGGGATAGCCATTTCGGACAAGGGTGGAAGCAATCAGGAAATAAAGTATAAAGTAGGACACGGAAAGGTGGCAATTTAGCAGCCACGTCTATTATTTAGAACAAAAATATGTTATAAAGTTAGAAAAGAAGGATATAGAAAACAATAGTTGACAGCATCGCTCTGTTTAGTGCTAAATCATGGGAAGCCTCCAGGGTAAATGAGAAGAAACAGGAAGGAAGAGACGAAGATAAATGTTTAACGTCCCATGGACATCGAAGTCATTAGAGAGTGCAAGGTATTAAACACGGAAGGAAATCGACCGTGTCCTTTCAAAAGAACCATCCCGGGATTTACCTGGAGCGATTTGGGGAAGTCACGGAAAACCTAAATCTGGATGGACGCACGCAGATTTGAACCGTCCTCCTGCCGAATGCCAATACATTGTGTTAACTACTTAATGAGGAGGAATTAAAGGCAATAGAAATGGAGTTTTGTAGGTCAAGTTGTGAAGTAACATGAAGACGCAAAATAAGAAATGAAGTACTACGAGAAAAGATGGAAGCTACAAAGTATATTGTAGTCACAATCGAAAATAAACCGCTAACATGGTACTGATGTCTTGAAAGAATGGTCTCCTAGAACGTGGCACAGGAGAGCTCCATTACATACAAGAAGACGAAGACGCCGGCTAAATTGGAACGATGGACTGAGGACAGATCAATGCAAGAAAGGGACTAACAAGGTATAAGGGGATGGAAAGTTCGACGCGAAAGACGCCACATGGCGTAGAAAACTCACAGGAAGACCAAGAAGAAGAAGAGAATCGTGCTAAACCCTGTGGCAATAAGAATGGATTGATTTGGGTTTGGCAAATGGCAACAGAACGTTACCTGCTACCATGGGTAGCGTCAACAGTGAAGCACGGAGATGGAGATGTTACGATATGGAGGTGCTTTTCGTGGTTAGGTGTGGTCCGCTTATGGCGCCTAAGGAAATGAAAAATGTGGAAGTATCGAATTCATGAAACTTCCTGGCAGATTAAAACTGTGTACCGGACCGAGACTCGAACTCGGAACCTTTGCCTTTCGCGGGAAAGTGCTCTACCGACTGAGCTATCCAAGCACGACTCACGCCTCGTCCTCACAGCTTTACTTCTGCCAGTACCTCGTTTCCTACCTTCCAAACTTTACAGAAGCTCTCCTGCGAACCTTGCAGAACTAGCACTCCTGAAAGAAAGACATGGCTTAGCCACAGCCTCGGGGATGTTCCTAGAATGAAATTTTCTCTCTTCAGCGGAGTGTGCGCTGATATGAAACTTCCTGGCAGCACACACCCCGCTGTAGAGTGAAAATTTCATTCTATCGAATTCATGTTACAGCAATGTGTACTGTATACAATAGAGGGATGATTCAGATACGCTTATTCTTTGTATCAGCATGACAATGTACCCTTCCATAAGGCACCACTATGAGGCAATGGTTTGTGGACAATACTATTCCTGAAATGAACTAAACCGCCCACAGACCCGCCGACCAGAAACGCTTTTTTTTTTTTTTTTTGATGAGGCCGTCCACAAATTCCTCCCCTGTAACCACCCTCACATCTCTGAGTAGCACTTGCAATCTAAGTCCTCGATTATTTGCTGCCTGTATTCCAATCTCTGCCTTCCTCTACAGTTTTTATACTCTACAGCTCCCTTTACTACCATGGAAGTTATTCCGTGATGTCTTAATGAAGGGACTGGACGGTAGGTCATCTGTTATGTCTGTGTTTTCCGTATATTCCTTTCCTCGCCGAATCTGAGGAGAACTTTCTCATTCCTTACCTTATTAGCCCACCTAATTTTCAACATTTTTCTGTCCATGTTTCTCTACTATACAATGCTACGCTCCAAATGTACAGTCTCAGAAATTTCTTCCTCAAATTAAGCCTATATTTGATATTAGTAGACTTCTCGTGGCTTTTTTTTTCAGTGGTAGTCTGCTTTTTATGTTTTACTTGCTCTGTCGGTCATGGGTTATTTAACTGTGTAGGTGGCAGAATTCCTTAACTTTATCTACTTTGTTATCACCAAAATTTTAATCCCGCTTTTGACAGTAGGGGCAAAAGACTACTTCGCCGTCTTACACCTTAACCCTTTTTAATCCGTGCACTTCGTTCCTGTCTTCAGCTCTGATTATCGTGTATTATCTGTCTCTCCCTAAAGCTTACCCCTATTTTTATCGGAATTACCAACATCTTGCGCCAGTTTACATTGTCGAGTGCTTTTTACAGGTCGACAAATCCTGTGAACGTGTCTTCATTTTTCTTTAGTCTTGCTTCCATTATCAACCACAACGTCAGAACTGCCTCTCTGGAGCATTTACCTTTCGTAAAGCCAAGCTGATCGTCATGTAACATATCCTCAATTTTCCATTCTTTTATATATTATTCTTGAAAACAACTTGGATGCATGAGTTGTTAATCTGATTGTGCGATAATTTTCACACTCGTCAGCTCTTGAAGTCTCTGGAATTGCGGGAATGATATTTTTCCGAAAGTCAGATCGTACATTCAACACACCAACACCAACGTACATAGTCGTTTTGTTGCCACTTCCCTCAGCGATTTCAGAAATTCTGAAGGAATTTTAGCTATCCCTTCTGACTTATTTGATCTTAAGAGCTTCCAAACCTCTTTCAAATTTTGATACTAATACTGGATCCGGTATCTCTTCTGTGTCGAATCCTGTTTCTTCTTCTGTCACGTCATCAGACAAGTCTTCCCCTCATTTAGGCCTTCACCATATACTTTCCACTTACGTGTTATCTCCTCTGTATTCCCATTGCACTCTTCATGTTACCACCCTTGCTTTTAATTTCACCGAAGGTTTTTTTTCGTTTCTATATGCTGAGTCAGTCCTTCCGACAGACATTTCATTTCTGATATCTGAAATCTATGGATCACATTTTGTATGAGTTAGAATGTCGACTGCACTTCTGACCCCATCGCCGAATGTCACTACCTTCTCCTATTTCAGCTGCTGAGGATGAATGCACTGCCATTCCGCCACAGACATTCAGATACCTCATTGAAAGTGTCTCCAGCAGAGTTAAAGCTGTCATAAAGGCGGTGGACAAACGCCATATTAAGTCCAATAGTAGGCGTCCTGATACTTTTGATCGGAGAATGGACCTATAGGAAAATTTTGCTGCGACTATTTCGTAACTGGTGGACTTCTATTGACTAGCTATAAACTATAGAGCTCAGTTTAAGAATGTGGCCCGATGCGATGTTAATAATAATCTGTCTGACAACCAATCTATGTAGAACTGGAAGCAGATTAGAAGACGGTAAAAACAAAAAATCAGAAAAGTAGACTTACTAGTGGATGATTTTGCGAAAACGCCATCAAAATACAATCAGAGGAATTCGAGCCCACAAGTGACTGGAACAGGAAAACGAGATGTAACACTGGTGCACAAAGTACCCTTCGCCACACACTGTAAGATGGCTTGCGGAGTATAGATGTGGATGGAGATCTGGATATAGAAGGGAAAGAAACGGTCGAAAACGTATGTGACACTATAACTAGCTCGTAGTTTTCGGTCTTTAGCGCACGCGCGGGTCTCTACAACCGAGGTGCAAATGTGTCACACAATGCTATAATTGCTTACGTTTCCGACACGTCACGAAACAGCGCCTTACTTCGCAACTACGTTGCAGCCGTGGCCGTTCACACGTAACTGCGCCATATGACACAGCTACTACACCGCTATGCGTTATTCTGGGCACTCCGCACAAAGCAGAGAAGAGAGCACCGCCCGCCAGAGTGGCACGAAGTGCCTCCTCGTGAATGAGCTACCCTCATGTGCGAGTAGCAAAGACAATTGCTTATACAGGCCGCACCTGGGAGAACTCGCAACAACAAAGACAGCACGCTACTCGAAACGACGAGCACGAGCGGGCTACGATTATCGCACAGTGTTCCATTGACAGCCGGTGTGGTAGAGCATGAATGATTCGTGAGAACTAGATAAGAGTCGGTATGAGGAATCTGCTGATTCCGAGCGTTAAGAATTATACTCACGGTTTCTGCGAGCCCACAAACAAGATCATCAGAAATTACAACCTGGAATATCGGACGAACGGTTGAAAAGACTGTTGAATCATCACTCGATTAAGGTACTTCGAGTTGTGGCAATAGCGTGACGTAAAATCGACTTGAGTCTTACCGAGTCTACTCAATCGAGGTGAAGCGTCCGCAAGCTAGAAGCTAACTGCACTCCGTATCTCGTCTAACATACGACCACATTTTTTACAGTGCTCGCACAAGAAGCGTAGTGATAAAATTAATAGAATTTGGCAACAAACGGAAAACCACAGGCAACTGATGTTTCCCTGTGCATCGCACATCAATACAGGGTGCGTTCCGAAAGTAATGCAATTATTTTTTTAAAGTAATTTATTGAACAAATTTGCACAAACACTTAAAATTCTTCAAAGTACTGTCCTTGGGCCTCTACACATTTTTTCCAGCGACTCTGCCATGACCGGTACGCGCCCTGGAAGGCGTCTTCTGGGACCTCTCGCAAGGTCTTCGTCACGGCGGATTGGATCTCGTCTATGGACGAAAAACGGGTTCCTTTCAGGGCTGACTTAATCCTAGGAAACAAAAAGAAGTCAGCTGGGGCGAGGTCAGGACTATAGGGGCGGTGGGGCAGCGTTGGCACCTGGTGTTTGGCCAGGAACTCGCGGACTCGTAGCGCGTTGTGGCAAGGCGCGTTGTCGTGATGGAGTTGCCAGGTAGCGGAGATGTCCTTTCTCGTCCTGACGATCCTTTTGCGGAGTCTTTCCAGCACATCCACGTAGTAGGCAGCGTTAACTGTCTGTCCTTGAGGAACAAACTCCTTATGGACCACTCCTTTGCTGTCGAAAAAGACAATGAGCATTGTTTTCACTTTTGATTTGCTCATTCTTGCCTTTTTGGGCTTGGGGGACTGATCAGTGTGCCACTCAGAGCTTTGGCGTTTTGTTTCTGGGTCGTATTCAAAAACCTAGGTTTCATCACCAGTGATGACGTTGTCCAAATAATCAGGTTCAATTTCAACACGTTGCAAAAGTTCACTTGAAATTTCCGCTCGGTTGGTCTTCCGTGACACGGTCGGCGCGCAGAGGTTTACAATAACAGACGTCCTGCCGCTTCCACAGCTCGGAGAGCACTGAAACCGGTTTCGCGGCAAAGCTTAGCGTCCCCCCCACCTACTCCATGTGGCCCGCTCCCACTCCGACTACTAGGAGCGGCGCGGGAAATTCAATTGCATTACTTTCGGAACGTACCCTGTACAATAGGGAATGAGAATAACAGTTGCGCAGATTACTCTAAACCAAATGCTGATATTAATTGGTGGATTGTCATTATAAACGCATATTTAAAGGCCTATCGAGTTTCCCAAGGTATTTTGTTAAAGGGCTAATTTTGATTGGTACGAAATGAACCTACGGTACGCACCGTCAAAAGGAACTGTGCTACTACCATGACAGATCAGTAAAGTACAGACGTAACGTTCACATGTTATATTAGCAGCTATTTAACGGGCATTCGCAATAAGCACGACCCTTCATAGTGGTGTGATGAAAACGTGGCGACTCTGTTTTTTTCTAGCAGTGAAACTTAGGCTATTAACGTATACTGAATTATGTGCACAGCAATTAGTAATGTTATTCTTCGTTCTGATAGAATAATTTGAACCTTTGTTCTGGAATGATATATACTGATATGTGTTGCATCAAAGAATGACAATTACCCCCCCCCCCCCGCCACAAACACACACACACACACACACACACACACACACACACAAAACGAAAGTCACCACGTACGTTGGCAGAGGAAAAATCAAGGAAAAGGAATAAAAGATTACAGCTAATAGCAGTGGCTGGCCGATCGCTGAGAAAAAAGATATTCAGCCTAAAGGCTTCGACTGGAATCCAGACACTTTGAAACCTTTACCACACCCGTTTCGTTATCAGCTGAAATAGAGGACGAATCCCCACGAAATTCGCTTCTGCCTTCCCCTCAAAATATAAAATGTGACTTGCACACCACAGGCATCGCAAACGGGGAAACCACTCGCCCTAGTAGAAAAAAAACACACACAACTATACCTGCCTTTCGTCCTTATTTTGCCCTTTAATACCGCTCTGTTTTTATGTTTGTCTTATGGTTGCCATAACTCCGTAATACACTAACTTGGCCCGTTTATTTCCTCATAAGGACCACACTCAATGTTCACGGCAACCTGTTACGCATGTTCTGATGCTCGTCGTCTATAATAATTTTCCCTTCTGTTGCTCGCAACCTTCCAAATTAAATGAGCTTTTGGTCGTGTTCCATCAATAAATATGTGGCAGACTTTTTAAAGGAAAAAAAGAAAAGTGATGCAAAAATATTTATACAGCTACATACTGATCATTTACGAGTTACTGCTGTATAAATGAGATTATTTCTACGTGGCATAAAAGGAATTGTTCAAGAGAAACATCTGTAATCTACATTTGAAAACACTTTTGCTGTCTATCAGACATGATCTGCCAGTGCAGGAGGCAATCTGTAATTTTATATTTCGAAAACCAATTTATTTGCCAAGATCGCTCTGTAAACACAATTGCTGGACTAGTAGGTTCAGCAGTCTGTATTGCCATTCTCAGATCCATAACGTCGGGCAGTTGTCAATGGTGGCTACGTCATACAATCCTTACATCACAGAGTCACCCCTTTCTGTGTCGAAGTTAGATTCATTGAAAGGTAACGCAGGTCGTTAATCTTGTTCCTAGCGTCGTACTTGTGGATATCTCCGTTGCTCAGATGGATTATTGATAACAAATTTCATAAGTGAACAAATCAACTGAGAGGCTCTAGTTAATATTTCCGTCTGCTTGCAGAGACGATGCTTCCAAGTAATTATAATTATCTTCTTTCGTGCAATAAATACGCTTTTACTATGTGAGGATTTCCCCAAAACATCATCCGTCTCTAATGACCTCGTTGTCGACGGGACGTTAAAAACTAACCACCACCACCACCACAATAACATCAAATGAGACGTAGCTTTCGTCTGGGCCACATAAGAAGCTTTGGAGTGCAATCGTGAATGAACTCTCCGAAGAGATCTTACGAAACTACGTTGAGTATATCGCAAGTAAGAACCCAGAATGTCTGGCAAACTGCATCACACATTCCGCCATAATTCTTGAAAAGTTACGACATCTGCACTAGTTTTCACACCTAAACTATTGTCGAAGTCTATTTCTACATCGGTTGCGTGTCTTCTCTTTCATGTAAGGCACACGGCACGAGCATTGTGTTTCCAAGTCCATCGGCTTCCCACGTCGGCTGACTTCGTGTTGTGAGATATGCAGGCTCTGAAGAGCTGACTGAAGGGATATCTCGACCACGCCCGATAGCTCCGTGACTTGAGTCACGTTTCGCTGGCTGCTTCATTGATGCTGGATGCATACTCATCGCCTGACGCTCTTCCTTGAGCTTCCGCACGTTTGTCGATTGAAAAGTTCTGTTCTTGATTCATGTGAGAAGTACAGTATTGAATTTCGTTCAACATTTTAGTCTTTGCTACGGTTGCAGGTTCGAATCCTGCCTCGGGCATGAATGTGTGTGATGTCCTTAGGTTAGTTAGGTTTAAGTAGTTCTTGGGGACTGATGACCACAGCAGTTGAGTCCCATAGTGCTCAGAGCCATTTTAATTTTAGTCTTGTTCGAGTCTATGCTTCATCTTTAATGAACTCATCACCAAAAGGATATTAAACCATAATCTTCCTTCCTTCATTTTGGTGCTATATCACGGAGGAAAATAGAGAAACCCTTTACTTTTTTATGAAATATCACGATTACAAGTAGAAAATTATTTTTTTCACATTCACGTTACTGGTCTCCAGATATCCAGAATCATTATCAAATGTTTCGTAGATCATTATGAAGGATCCCGTGGAAGAATAATTCATTGTCTTATTTAACTAGTTTCTCCGAAAAATCTTGCGAGCGTCGTATAACTGATCAAAATTTAATGAACGAAAACTTTGCTCAGTCTTACACTGTAGTATGGGTTTGTTTCTTATCTGTGCGGCACTCGTCTCGCTTGCGAGTAGAATACGTAGTTCGACAAATCATGATAACCTTGAAAAAGTCATTTTAACACGGTAATATCTTTGCGGAGCATCTGTGTAGTTCTGTCACTGTTTCTCAGTGTCTTGGTGGTAAACTGTCAGACTACAAATCCAAAGATCACGATTTGGATCCCCTGTTACACCCGGGATTTTAATCTGTCTCGTGTCACTTTTCTCACCTCTAATGATAACGATCATTCTGTTTCAAATTTAAAACATATAAGGTCAATTTTGCGTCTAAAATCCTATCGTTGACGCATCAGATTTCACGAGACTTACAGGTAGAACGCATGTGACAGATGTCATTAAACGGCTTATTTTGAAAAGACAACATTTGCTCAGGTAATACATTACTGTCGTCAAATGCATAAAATGTCGAAGAGTAAGATGGACTTGTCAGCCGCATAGTTGTTTGTAATGTTTTTTCTTCAAACCTAATTATCAACTGGTTCATGTCAGAACACGTAATAGTAAACACTGTGGATCTATAAATTTGATTCCAGGGTAAGGCAGTCCAAATAGCGATACAGATAACGGAACATCTCCCTCCGCCATTTGACAACAATAGCGAAGTCTTTCGGGAGTTGTCGGGTTATTCAAATTTTAGATGTTTACGAAGTTCGTAAGCGTTTATGCTATACTTTTGTTCATATATGACATTCAAAGATAGAATCTTAGAAGCAGATTTGACCTTACACGTTTTAAAGTTCATTCTAAAGGGTCTTTATCAAAATGATGAGTTATACATGTGTTACGGTAATGTTCCATGGCCTGGTTATACTGTTGTAGATCGATACCTTTAGAATAGGGAGTCACAGAAGTTCAGATGACTTGCTACACTGCCCTATGTCGAAATGCTGCGTAGAAAAAGTGTTAGCCACTTTTTATATGAAATTTTTTATCTGTGTAGATGAGTCGAGATGACCAATTTGCTTCACGTGGTAGGAGATTTTTGAAATGAAAAATGCAACTTTTACACCGTAGTTATGTACATGTATAAAATAGAATCCACCTCGCTATTACCTCTGCGAACGTGAAAAGACCACCAGAAAACCTGCAGACCATTACGGTGATCACCTGATTTATCGTCCTAGGCAACAGCCGACATCCTTGAATCAGCTACATAGCTGCGTTTCTGTTTGGCATACATAAAGCCGCTACGGTTACCGTCTTCTTTTATGGTTTCGAAGAAGGCCAGAGATAAGCAGCGTATTGATGCAGTTAGGCTTTGATGCGAGCGCAGGATGCTGTGCATAAAATGGACTAAAAGAAGAATAGATGTGTTCATTACTGACAAATTCAGTATCTCCAGACGACTTTCTTCTGCGTCAACCAAAAAAATTTCCAGCTCTTTCGCCCTGTTGCGAGAAGAGCTGGAGAGAACCTAGAGAAAACAATCATGGATGGGGAGGTGGACGGCAAGAGACCGAGGGGAAGAGCAGCTAGCAAATGTATAGATCAAATCAAGATCGTCTCTGGTCGACCTCTAAAGCAGGTTCTAAGAGAAGCTGGAAACCGTCCAAGATGTAGACGCCTGGTTCATGATGTTCAGCAATGAGCACAACGACATGTGATGATTATGATACGGTTTCAGTCACTGAATTAGGTACGTAAAAGTGCAATTTAATTTTTCAAGCCTTGCCTGAGTTAAGAATGCCTGAACATACAGCCTTAACAGTATTACCTGAAGCTGATAGTGTATTTATGGAAAGCCTGCTATTCTTGGTGTAGTGATAAATAGTATGAACGGAAAGAGACAGAAAATCATTTTCGCCGTATATGTTAGGATTTTCCTGCTCTGAGAAAATTCATTTTTGGCAGTAATTTTGGGCTCTTACACTGGTCGTTTTCTCCTCCATATAACTGGTAGACAGGTTTCACGCTGAAAATTTAGACAGCTTGTTCAGATGCTGCTCGTTCAAGATGTGTATGGCGTTCAGGGTCTTCGTGAAGAGCATCGGCAGCTAACGAGTCAAATATAAAAAAAATGCCGAAAATCTTAAATACCAGTACGTTTTCTTTGCTTACAATTGTAGAAGATAGTGCACTAAATTGCTTACAGTGTAACAAAATGTTATAAATTGCATCTATGCTTTAATAGCTGCATCAACATTTTGGAGAGGAAGGGTTTAGATATTAGAGTGCTCCAACATGTTGACTCAGACTTTACGAAATACCTTCAGCTCTCTTTTACAATAAACGAGCACAGATTATTCACGTAGCATAGAATCCTCATTTTGTCAGGCAACATCCTCCAACGAATTGCGCCTGTTGTCGAAGGCAAAAGCTTTTTGCGCTACTGAAACATAAGCAGTATTATTTTATGCTTTTCTGTCAGTAAGAAACCGGGAAAACACACTCGCTTTTCAAGAAATAGACACGAAGTTCAGCTGCTGACATATTTAGACAAGGGCGTTGAGAACAAAGGTCGTGAGCTTAAAGTACACGTTTTGTTTTGTAAGCACGTTCCTGACGCTCCGTGCCCCATTTGCAGGTCTGGGTGTGACTTGTCTCTCAGAAGTGGAGCATGACATAGTTCATTACTTCAGAGTCAGGAAACAGATACAGCTGTGTGTCCCCGACGATCTTTTCAGAACTTATATCCTAAACCAGGGATATCAGAGGACGCGTCTTCGGAGAAAATGAAGTCCCGCCTACTTCGTGAGTAAAGTAATTATTTCGGCTTTCACCTTAATCAGCCTGAGAAATGATGGAAGACTTGCATATGGATGGTCGAACAAGGATTTGAACTCTACTTTATCTGAATGCATGCGTCCCAGAGATCTTCATAAACCAGGGTGTTGGATGATGTATACATTTGCAAAGGAAAGTATTCCAGCGTTCTTCGATTTTGGTGTCTTGTGATTCTTTTAGGTTGAATGTTCCCAACATCTCATAAAGAAATTCTGAGCCGTAGTGAAAATAACGCAATAGTGGAGATATTTTTCTTACGAACTATGTAAAATTGAAGTTATTTCTTAAACATTTCCGCGGGTTTTGCGCTTGCAGTTTTTTCATTCAGTCTTAAAAAATGGTTCAAATAGCTCTAAGCACTATGGGACTTTACATCTGAGGTCATCAGTCCCATAGACTTAGAACTACTTTAACCTAACTAACCTAAGGATATCACACACATCCATGCCCAAGGCAGGATTCGAACCCGCGACCGTAGCAGCAGCGCTGTTCTAGGCTGAAGCGCCTAGAACCGCTCGACCACATCGGCCGGCCCATTCAGTCTTAAAGAATAATGTCTGGGTAAGAAACAGATACTGCTTTCCTAAGGAAATCAAGTGCGCTTTGTGACGCGGGTTACTGAACTAAAATTATGCTGAGGCGTCCTAATGAACATATATTTTACGCTGACACAGCATACGCCTGATTGCCAGTTAAGCCAGTTTTTTATTATTTTAATAAATCTCTGTTATTTAAAGACAATGCACAAATTGTTTAAACATGACTTACAGCTGAAATGAGCTGTCACACCGTAATTGTCTAATTCCACTAAGTTCATGAGATGCATCACGTAATAAACAGAACTGATAAAGTTCTGTTTGAGCGTTGAAGAACTTGGTCAAGATTACTCCAGGATGTGAAGCCATCATTACCAGAGATAAAAAAAATACTCAGGGTCTTACTACACATGACTAACTGCAGCTCACATGACTTCGGTTTGACCCGGGAAACCGTTCACCCAGCCAGTTATGTAGGGGCCTATAGAGTACCCTGGAATCATAATCTTGGGCATTCATTTATGTGTCGCCATTTCAAACATTAAGAGAGGTGAAGTCACACTAGTAATCAGGAGATCCCGGGTTCGAATCCCAGTCCGGCACACATTTCCATTCGTTACCATCGATTCCGCATAAAGCCCCGATGTAGCTGATATCATCAGTCCCTTCCCCTTCCCTTTCCTTTTCCTTTTCCCCCTCCATCTTCAATTTACGTACATATTTAATATGTCCAAATGATAGAAGCAATGTCACTGCTGCTGTAGGCGTATTATCCGATCCGAATTATTCAGCACGTCTGTTTGGAAAAATATTAGCAAGTGAAGTGACAAAGAGATGCTCAAATTAGACATAATTTAACCAAAAATTGAGACGGCGGGAGACTTGTGAGCCACTGAAAAAAGTTTTTGGCTAAACTTTTTATTCGTAGCATTAAATTTTTTGCGCATACACTTATAAGCAGCCGAGCTGGAGAGTAATAGCGCTGAGTGGTTTGGAGTTGACGCGACCGGGATGACGTCATACACTGTACTGCCCCACTGCGTGACGGTCAAGCTCAAGGGCAAGGCAGGGGACATCAATGTACTTTATCGCGAACAGCAAATGGAATGTGTATCGACACGCAGTCTTTGAGGCCATGCGGACTGTTGGGTTGTACTTTCCTGAGCAGCGTGAGTGGCTTAATCGGGGAACACCGCCGCCACCACACTCAACAACGTATGAAGTGTAACCATAAAGTTGTAATGGACACTTCTAAAAATGAAGGTACGTGATTATGAAAATGGCTCTGAGCTGCTGAGGTCATCAGTCCCCTAGAACTTAGAACTACTTAAACCTAACTAACCTAAGGACATCACACACATCCATGCCCGAGGTAGGATTCGAACCTGCGACCGTAGCGGTCGCGCCTTTCCAGACTGTAGCACCTAGAACCGCTCGGCCACACTGGCCGGCTACGTGATTATATTTTTTTAAATTTTGCTACATGTTTGTAGCCCTCGTGCTCACTGAATCCTACCCCCACAGTCCCGTTGAACGCAAAGACTGCAGACATGTTCTTGCAAAACAACAAAATTTCATTTTTCGTGGTGTCACCAGCAATGGAAGGTGAAACTTGGACAGTGCCAGCCGCTCGTGATGACGAAACATCCAGTAAATGGTTAACAAACCGTCGGTCATATAACCCGAGACGGAAGCCAAGAGGCAATATGCCAACAAGTGGCCGACAACTTTGATAGCAGGTACTCCTCTCACTGATGAGGGAGACGGTGTCGTCTATCGCAGAATCTGTCAGTGGACAGGTGATTCGATCCAAGGATGGGAAAGGGTTTCCTGGCCTGTTAAGTCATGGTGCCAGGGTACGCATCGCATTTGTCAACAGGGCACCGTTCAGGAAGCGGTGGAAGTATTCGCTTGTTTCCATGCAATGACTTGAATACCGTGATATACACGTCTACGTCACTCACGGAAACTACTGTCAAATCACGCACGTCCGCTTATTTGCCCACAGCACTGTGAAACGATATGAAGCTTTACCTCGATAATGTATCACTCCTCACTCCAAAATGTGAGAATGGTTTGCGGATCAGTCATCGACTATACGGATTTTTCAAGCGCCACTGCGCACATGATTCCAATTCTCTGATATTTACCCATGAGAAGTATAGTAGAAAAAGTATTGTACTCATAAATTTGTCGAAAGAAAAATATTGATACTTTGAAGTATCCACATTCTGATAAAAAGTTTAGATACTATCAGCTCCAATCTCTCCATCCATGTATTTAAAATATGTAATAGACAGTCGATTTTCAAGGGTTCCTGACAATACCCCATGCCACACAGCGAACCCCGATCAGGAGCCCCTGCATACCTGGGGATGGACCTTATTCACCCGGTTTGAGTTCTTGCGATTACAAACTGTTCGCCAAAATGAAGGAACCTCTTCGTGGCACGTACTACAACACAAGAGAAGACATCATCAATGCCACAGGGCGATCCTTGGGAGACTTCGATAGAGATGAACGTGCTGATGGTGTATGACGCCTCCCTTCATGTGTGCGTAGATGATCGAGATAGATGATCGATATACTACTACTACTACTATTACTACTACTACGTGATCAGGCCCAGTGGACCGCACACATCTACAAGTTTCCTCCTCCACTGTATTCTGTCCATTGCTGCTATCCGCCATTCGTCCACATCTATTGACATTTGGTTTAAATCTTCATGGAGTCCATCCCTTCGACGCTTCTTCGGTCCCCCTGGCGGTCTCCTTCCTGTAGGTGTGAAATCCAGGAGCTTCCGAGGCCATCTGTGATCCTCCGTCCGGGCCACATGGCCGGCCCACTGCATTCGTTTGTTTCTGACAGTTCCTGCTATGTTGGGCAGCTGGTATAGTTCCTCAAGCTCTTAGTTGTATCTGATCCTCCATTCCCCTGTATCTGCATCCAGAACCGGACCGAAGATCTTCCGAAGAACTTTTCTCTCAAAAACTAGGAGCTTATGTGAGTCCTGTTTCCGGATACTCCATGTCTAACAGCCATATAGAACAACAGGCTGGATCAGGCTTTTGTACAGTCGAATCTTGAACTGTCTGGAGAGAGATTTTGACCGAAGCAGTTGTGCTAGGCTGTGGTAAGATCGGTTTATGCTTGTATTCTGGCATTGATCTCTGCAAATGTATGCATTTGAATCTTGGATCAAGCGACTATGATACTGCAGCCAAATGATTAACTATAATTTGTTAAAACCTGCGTTCCATTTGCCTATTTAGCTCATCTTCAACTGCCTGTACTACATTTCTCTTGCCAGGCTTATTACACACCCCTCGATCGATTGTTGATTCTCACACACGAGCTCAGATGCTGAAAGTTTGCAGAGTGAAATTTTCACTGTGCAGCGGAGTGTGCGCTAATTTGAAACTTCCTGGCAGATTAAAACTGTGCACCGGACCGAGACTCGAACTCGGGACCTTTGCATTTCGCGGGCAAGTGCTCTACATCGAGTCTCAGTCCGGCACACAGTTTTAATCTGCCAGGAAGTTTCAGTTGCTGACCGTGTTTGAACTGAGCCATGCGATCAAAATTTTGGCTAACAGTAAAAATATAATACATTGACAACAAAAAACACGTGACACTTGTGTGATATTCTACTATATGTATAAAATAGTATGAACCGACAGAACAGTGAGTTAAGGCAAAAATGTAATAAGTCATTAGTAGGCTCATTCGATACGATACGCGCTATAGAGTAAAACTACAAGGTAAAATCGTATTGGTATCAGCGGCTCTCTCAGTTTCTCATCTCAGTCGAGGCAAAAATTTTCCCCTTGTATGAGATTTAGAAATATGGAGTACATTATAATCAATTCATTTTCTCCTAATGCTTTCTTCAGTGCACTTTTAGTTCCTGGTCAGTGCAAGTGTAGTAATTAAACGAAACAACAAGTTTACTGTTATCAGTCACTGTTTATTTATCTCCACGACGCGTTTCAAATGCTTAAACCACCATCACCAGGTGGATTTGCATCTGTTAATATGACATTTGTGTGTGTGTTGTGTTACAATGTTTCGGAGGACGTTGTGGCACTGTCTCTAGTGGTCACAGGTTCCTTCCACAGTCGCAACATATCACATGTATACTGTACTATTTTGTAAAATATTACAATATACACATGAGGTGTTACGACTAAGAAAGGAACCTGTGACCTGTTGTGGAAGGTATCGAGTGGCCTTTGGAGCCCTGTAGAGTCCTGTTCCATGGCCATTTCTCAGTTGGGTACCCATAGCGCGAACGGATCGATCAATGTGGCCCTACACATAGTCGATTTGGTTTAAATTCTAGGAGTCTGATGGTTACAGGGGTAGGATAAACTCATGCTGATGCTCTTCGAAATACACACGTACACGCCGAGCTGTGTGACACGTTGCATTGTCCTGCTGGTAGATACCATGGAGGTAAGGAAATAAAAACTGCATGTCCCCAAGGATAGATGATACTTGTGTTGATGGCCCCTAAAGAACGTGATACTTGTGTTGATCCCTTGTGCCTTCCAGAACTACGAGATCACGTAGGGAATCCAACGAAAACATTCTCCAGACCATAACGCTCCCTCCTCCGTCGTGAGCCAGTTCGACGATTGTCGGAGGGAGTATGCTTCCCGACATTTAACGTAAACGGAGTAGAAAAAATGATTCATCTGAAAAAGTCCCCTGTCGCGTCCAGTTGCGCTGCTGGCGTGCCAATTGTAAACTCCGTCACTGAAGAACAGCATGGGTTCAGGAACCAGGCGCCTGCTGTGGAGGCCCATTCACAGTAACGTTCGCTTAATGGTCATTGACGAGACACTGTTGGTAGCACCTTGCTTTATCCGGTCGGCCAGTTGCTCAAAAGTTGCACGTCTATTCGCCCGTACACATATCGGCAGCCGTCGTTCACTGCTATCATCTATGGCCCATGCTGCTCCACAGTTGTCTCGGCCGCTGTTTTGAGTAGCACCATTTTGCCTCTTATGGTATACTTTAACCACGGCAACATGCAGACAGTTTTCAAACGTAGCCGTATCGGAACTGCTTCCACCCTTCGCCCGAAAGCAAACGCTCATGCCTTTTTGGACGTCCCCCCCACCCCCCCTTCGCGGCAGGTGTCAGGTTTCCTAAATCAACTCAATGCATTCTCACTTGGGGCAGTTGCTACCACTTCTCCCGCCACCCCCTTCCCATCAGCTTCCCCAGACACCGAGCGCCCCCCCCCCCCTCCCTCCCCCCTGCGGACATCTCTGATCGCTATCGAGATGAATGCAATCGATGCCGGGAAGTATAGATATTTCTTCCTTGTCCCTAGTCGCGGGGTTATATAACGATGAACGCGGATGGAAGCTCGAGAAAATTTTATTAGCTGCCAGACCGTACGCCAAAAGCCGGGCTGCACACAGTTTGCAGAAGTCCGTCGGCAATAAGTGCTGTGACGCGACTGCCACGTTTGGAGTCAACAACAAGGCAGAGCGCAAGTGCGTAAGTAGTCAGGTAGGTCGGCTCAGCTAGGCTCCGCTGGCGGGTGATTTACGAGAGGTGCGTTATTTTCCTTTGTCGCCCGGAGCCTTAAAGCAGCTCCTCGGGATGCGGGGCTCAGTGTGTGTCCACAAACACTGGAAGACGAGGAGCACCGTACGAGTGGGCAGTGGAGGACCGACGCAGCTAGCCCCGCGGGAAGCACTCCTCCAACTGCACGCTTCCAAAGTGTGCGCCCACAAAGTGATTGGCTACTTGAAATACACGAAAGAGCGACGTGATCGTTCTGCAGATTGAATGCAGAACTTATCTTTCCTGTCTTCATGTTGGCCTACAGGATCAGCAGTTTAAGAATGTTGTTGCTAGTCGTGGAATTTCCACTAAAGAGCTCTGTCCTTTTACACTATGAATAATACACTGGAAAAATTAAAGCAAATATATTAGGAAAAACGTAATATACTACATTTCCATTACTTTTTAATACACTACTGGCCATTAAAATTTCTGCACCAGGAAGATATGCAGATTATAAACGGGTATTCATTGGACAAATATATTATACTAGAACTGACATGTGATTATATTTTCAAGCAATTTGGGTGCATAGATCCTGAGAAATCAGAACCCAGAACAACCACCTCTGGCCGTAATAACGGTCTTGATACGCCTGTGCATTGAGTCAGACAGAGCTTGGGTGGCGTGTACAGGTACAGCTGCCCATGCAGCTTCAACACGATACCACAGCTCATCACGAGCAGTGACTGGTGTATTGTGACGAGCCAATTGCTCGGCCACCATTGACCAGACGTTTTCAATCGGTGAGAGATCTGGAGAATGTGCTGGCCAGGGCAGCAGTCGAACATTTTCTGTATCCAGAAAGGACCGTACAGGAACTGCAACATGCTGTCGTGCATTATCCTGCTGAAATGTAGGGTTTCGCAGGGTCGAATGAAAGGTAGAGCCACATCTGAAATGTAACGTCCACTGTTCAAAGTGCCGTCAATGCGAACAAGAGGTGACCGAGATGTGTAACCAATGGCACCCCATACCATCACGCCGGGTGATACGCCAGTATGGTTATGACGAATACACTCTTCCAATGTGCGTTCACTGCGATGTCGCCAAACACGGATGCGACCATCATGATGTTGTAAACAGAACCTGGATTCATCCGAAAAAATTACGTTTTGCCATTCGTGCAGACAGGTTCGTCGTTGAGTACACCATCGCAGGCGCTCCTGTCTGTGATGCAGCGTCAAGGGTAGCCGCAGCCATGATTTCCGAGCTGATAGTCGATTCTGCTGTGAACGTCGTCGAACTGTTCGTGCAGATGGTTGTTGTCTTGCAAACGTCCCCATCTGTTGACTCAGGGATCGAGATGTGGCTGCACGATCCGTTACAGCCATGCGGATAAGATGCCTGTCATCTCGACTGCTAGTGATACGAGGCCGTTAGGATCCAGCACGTCGTTCCATATTACCCTCCTGAACCCACCGATTCCATATTCTGTTAACAGTCATTGGATCTCGACCAACGCGAGCAGCAATGTCGCGATACGATAAACCGCAATCACGATAGTCTACAATCCGACCTTTACCAAGTCGGAAACGTGATGGTACGCATTTCTCTTCCTTACACGAGGCATCACAACAACGTTTCACCAGGCAACGCCGGTCAACTGCTATTTGTGTATGAGAACTCGGTTGGAAACTTTCCTCATGTCAGCACGTTGTTGGTGTCGCCACCGGCGCCAACCTTGTGCGAATGCTCTGAAGAGCTAATCTTTTGCATATCAAGCATCTTCTTCCTGTCGATTAAATTTCGCGTCTGTAGCACGTCATCTTCGTGGTGTAGCAATTTTAATGGCCAGTAGTGTATAATTATCATTCAGACACAGGCATTTTTCGTAAGCTCATCGGAAAAAATATTAATGACCCCTCTAAAACAGCACAATGGTTGCTTTGGTGTGCTGGAGATGGTATACCAGGCGCTCGTGAGATTTATACTCGTACTACTGCACTACACTAGTCGAAATCAATATAAAGGCAGGGCTCCTACGAAGTAATAGTTCAATATCTTAACCATACATCTATCGAATTTATTATGAAAGTAGCAGAAATATATATGACACAAAGAATCATGACGAATAACATAATTTCTTTCATGACAAGATTAGCAAAATAAGGAGTTGCATTTCCTGAGTGGAAATTGGTATAAAGGTACTCCCTGTCCAGTTGTGTTTCTGCATTGTTAATACTTTTTCCAACCTCCATTCTTCCTAAGTATATCAGACCTTCTCTTCAGCATTGATTTTGTTAAGGTTTGTAGTTCTTGCAGTAAAACTGTCGGCCGTTCTTCTTGTATCGCTCTTTACCGCGTAGATGCGGCAGCAAACTACCTTCCATTGCGACAAAGAGACCTTGCAAATATTTTCCAAAGGCTTTCCACGAGCATCAAATCCAGGCTACTTACAGGCCATGGCAAGACCTTGATATCATTATATTCAATCCACTTTTTTGTTGTAGCAGAAACATGCCTTGTTTCATGTCTTGTTCGAGCATCAGATTGTAGTCCCCTAGGTCTTCATACATTATAATCAGCTCTGTCTCCAGCATCTCAGTGTACATGTTATAGTGCATTCTACGTTCAGCCAAATAATGTATGATTTACCCTTAGCGCAGCAGACAGTGCAAGTCATGAAACTTCCACCGATAAAGTTTCTGCTCATTCTTACCTTTTGCTCCGTTCTCAGATCGTCCAATAATAAAGAAATCCATCCGGCCAATCGTTAAAGATAACTTTATCACATTGTGAAGTCATGACACATGTTTTTCAGCAAACTCCAATCTAGCCTGTTTATGTTTGGATGTTGGAGCAGGTTTCTGCAGTCATTTATCGGTTACAAGACGCTTGTCATGTGACAAAATGTGTCAGATACATCTCTCTCTCTCTCTCTCTCTCTATCTCTCTCTCTCTCTCTCTCTTCTCAGCGATCACAGGCCCTGTAGACCACGCGCTGCATCAACGATCTGCTTCCACCGCCTTCTATCCCTCGCAGTTTCTCTCCACCCTACGGAAATTCCTAATGATGCGATGTCCTTCTCTATGTCGTCTTTCTACCTTATACGAGGTCTGCCCAATGGTCTTGTTGCCTGGAGAGTTCCTTCAAATGCTTTCTTGGTGATTCTGTTGTTTTCCATTCTAGCCACATGTCCAGCCCATTGCAGTCTCCTACTTTTTAATTTCTGGATGATAGTGGGCTATTTCATTAACTGATAAATTTCATTGTTCTTTCGAATCCTCCACAAACCATTCTCCACCACAGGTTCCCAAATTTTTCACATTAATTTTCTTTTCGAGAACATTCAGTTTTTCTCTTTCATTCTTTGTAAGCGGCCAGCTTTCTGAACCGTACTATGGAGCAGATGATAGCGTTGTACGTCTTCATCTTTGTGGAGTTTGACAAAGCTTTGCTTTTGAGTGGGTTGCTTATTGAGTACAGACATCTTGACCCTGAGGCTTTTCTTTCGTTTATATCCATTGTTATGTTAGTTTTACTGTTGAAACGTGATCCAAGGTATTTAAACTGAAGAACTTTTCTGAATTTAGAATGTTGGTCAATTTCAAAGTAAGGATTTGGGTTTATGACTCGACATATTTCCATATATTCTGTTTTCTCTTGGTTAATCAAAAGCCCCATTTTGCTGGCACTGTGCCTGAGATATATGTACATGTCTTTCAGTTCTTCTTCAGTTTCACCCGGAAACATTATGTCATTTGCATAAGCCAGGAGTTTTACTTCCTGTGCTCGAATCGGAGACCATTGTATAGATGTAAATTCCTCTCCCGAACCACTTTCTCTAATGCAAGGTTCAAGAGGACACATGAAACAGCGTCTCCTTGTCGTAAGCCTGTTTAATTGGAAAGGTGGAGGATATGGATCCCTCGAACTTCACTGCTGCCTAGAAACCATGCAAGAACAGTTGTATCATACTAATGATTTTACTGGGTATACTAAATTCTCATTATGTGTTGTAGAAGTTACTTCTGTGGATGCTGTCATAGGCTCGCTGGAAGTCAGTGAAGAGACAGTGGATGTTTTTGTTAAATTCCCAGTATTTCTCATAGATCTGTCGTATTTAAACAAATTGTCAGTTGTAGAACGGTTTGTTCGAAACCCAGCCTGGTAATCTTGAATAATGTTTTCTGCGTAAGTTGAAAGTTTTTCCAAAATGATAATTGACAGAATTTCGTGTGTTATGTTCAGCAAACTGATTCCTCTGTGATTTCCACATTTCATTCTGTTTCCTTTCTTACGTATGCGAGAAATTATTGCAGTTTTCCAATTTTGAGGCAGTGCTTCAATTTTCCAGATCATTGTGATAAGGTTATAAATTTCTTTGTGTAGTTTGCTTCCGCCCCCTTTTAACATCTCTGCTGACATCTTGTCCTCGCCTGCTGCCTTGCTGTTTTGTAAGCCTTCCTGTTCTGTGATTCTACATCCGTCATTATTAATGCTGTCACTCTCAGACATCGTGTAATTGAAGGTTATATGCGTATCAGTGCAATTTAACATTCCTGAGAAATAACCTTTCCATCTTTCTGGGATACCTTCCAGCTGTGTTAGCATATTTTGATTTTTATCTTTTATGAATAGGTTTTCACTTTGATAACGTCTCTTACTTTTCTTTGTATACTGAAACAACTTCTTTGAGTTTCCATTCCCGCTTTCCACTTCTATAGATTCTAGGACTCCAGTTAGATATTTCCCTTTCTCTGTTCGTAGAACTCTTGCTGTTTCTCTTCTAACCACCTTGAAGGTCTCTCTCCAGGCCTGTTGTGCAGCTACAACATCCTGGCGTCTTTCCTCTTTTCCACTGCTCTCTGACATTTATCGTTGGCCGGCCTCTGTGGCCGAGCGGTTCTAGGTGCTTCAGTCCGGAACCGCGCTGCTGCCACGGTCGCAGGTTCGAATCCTGCCTCGGGCATGGATGTGTGTGATGTTCTTAGGTTAGTTAGGTTTAAGTAGTTCTAAGTCTAGGGGACTAATGATCTCAGATGTTAAGTCCAACAGTACTTAGAGCCATTTGAACCATTTGAACACTTTTCGTTGAACCATTTCTGTTTCTTCGTTTTCTTTTTCCTGCCCAGTGTTGTTACTGCTGCATCTGTTACTACAGTCTTTGTTCTTTCCCAAGCCTTCTCGACACTATTTTTCTCCTCAGCTTTTTGCAATGTTGTGTTTATTTTCCTTATTTTCCTTTTTCCTTTTAAACTGCTATTTTTTACATTCAATTTCTTTTGTGTTTTGTAGTTTACCTTCCACATATGTGTATTTCCTTAACTGAATATCAGAAGTAAAAATATACATTGTAAAAAGTAATGGTCCTATAACAAGAACTTGGGGAACGCCCGAAGCGGCGTGCTACGATATTGTGGCACAGGGATTAATGTCTACTACGACTGCAGATGAACTTGCAAATAAACAAAAATTTATCTTTTCGAAGTGCTAATTGAACTACAACGCACGTGACTCCCATGTATTCTCTATCATAGACTTAAGAGTTCGCAAAAAAGACGTTCAAAGCAAGGTTAGCAAATTTCGACACCATTCTTTTGTGAGTATTGACCGACAAACAGATATCAGCTACCACTGATGGAAATACTGCTTGAAAATATTTGATAAACAGCTCATGTGGGACCAATAGAGCAGTCGAATCGAGCGATAGAGTGCAGGCAAGATTGCTAGCGATACACCAGTTTAATAGTCATTATTGCAAAATGCTGACCTTATCTGTTTACAGAAGAATGGAAAAATTGGTAGAAAGTGACATTGGGGAAGATCATTTCGGATCCCGGAGAAATGTTGGAACAGCCAAGGCAGTACTGATCCTAGGATTTGGCTTAGAAGATAGGTTAAAGAGAGGCAGACCTACGTGCATAGCAATAGTAGACCTAGAGAAAGCTTTTGACAGTGTTGACTGGAACACTCTCCTTGAAATTCTGACAGAAGAAGGGGTAAAATACAGGGAGCGAAAGGCTACTTACAGCTTGTACAGAAACCAGACGACAGGCATGAAAGGAAGCTCTGGTTGAGAAGGGAATGAGACGCGGTGTAGCCTATCAAATGGTTCAAATGGCTCTGAGCACTATGGGACTTAAGATCTGAGGTCATCAGTCCCCTAGAACTTAGAACTACTTAAACATAACTAACGTAAAGACATCACACACATCCGTACCCGAGGCAAGATCGAACCTGCGACCGTATCGGTCGCTTGGTTACAGACTGTAGCGCCTAGAACCGCTCGGCCACAAAGGCCGGCTGCAACCTATCCCCGATGTTGTTCAATATGTACCTTGAGCAAGTAGTAAATGAAACCAAAGAAAGGCTTGGAGAAGGAATTAAAGTTCAGAGAGAAGAAATAAAAATATTTTTAAGTTTACCGATGACATTATACTTCAATTATAGATAGGAAAGGACTTGATCGGAATGAGGTTATAGGTAAATACGACGGTTGGAACTTAAATAGTGGCACCTATTTATTCACAACTGATACAAAAGAGTTACATGTTTGCTTCTGTTACTGTCCTTCAAAGTAGTCACCGGCGTTGTGTAGAACGAGTGGCCAGCGATGTGGAAGGCGTAGTATAACGTTAGCAGAGCCGGTTCTGTTGATGGTGCGAATGGAGCGGTCTACTGCCTGTCGAATCTCTGGAAGTTCTGAAGTGAATGCCACGAAGTGGTTCCCTCATCTTCGGAATCAAATCAGAGTCACGAGGACTTAAGTTCGGGGAGTATGGTGGATGGTACAGTACTTCCCAGTCCCATCGACCGAACAGAACAGCCATAGCTTGCGCTATATGCGCCCGCTCATTGTCGTGCAAAATGATGGGTGGGTTGCTCAGGAAGTGTCGCAGCTTCTTTCGCAAAGCTGGTCGCAGGTGATGCTCCAAAAACGAACAGTAATACTGTGCATTGACGGTCTCCCGTAGAGGAACGAAATGCGTTAGGATAACACCATCACAGTCGTACACGAGAATCAGCATAACTTTCACCATATTGGGGCTCTGACGCACTTTCGTCTTTTGAAGCAACCCATAATGACGCCATTCATTGTACTGGCTTTCAGTTTTGGCTCATGTCTCGTCCAGTGTTACGATACGGCGTAAGAAAGCCTCTTCTTCGCGCTCATAGCGCTCCAAGTGCGTCTGAGCAGCGTCGTAACGCATCCATTTCTACATTTCCATCAAGTCATGCGGAACCCATCGTGATGCAATTTTTCTCATTCCCAAGCGTTCCTTCTGGATGCGAAGCACAGTCGCACGCGCTAATCTGGTTTCGTGGGCGGGCTCACGAATCGTATGGCGTAGATCACTTTCCACTAACGCGGCAACAGCATGCACTTCTTCTTTAGAGACGCTAGGACGACCTGCCCGATGCATGGCTGCCTCAGTTTGCCGACCTTCATTGAAGGGTTTTCCCACCGTGCCACTGTTCTGTACGGCAATGCCAATTCCCCGCACACCTCTTGAAGACCTTCATGACACTGTCCTGCTGTACGACCTCAGGCACATTCAATCTTGATACAACTTCGTTGCTCCTGTTTCGATAACCTAGTGCCACCATTACGTTAGACCGCTTACTCACAAGTGACTGTGTTTTCCTCGATTGTGCTCACGCCGGTGACGTGGGACGGGCGAGTCCGTTTGCTCGGAGGGAAGATAGGAATGTCAACAACATGTGCTATCAGCGACAACAGTAGATTCCATTGCATAGTGTCTCCACAGGAGTGTTGTCACTATTTAAGTTCCAACCTACGTATTCTAGGCGCTTGGGTCCGGAACCACGCTGCTGCCTCGGTCACAGGTTCGAATCCTGCCTCGGGCATGGATGTGTGTGATGTCCTTAGATTAGTTAGGTTTAAGTAGTTCTAAGTTCTAGGGGACTGATGACCTCAGATGTTAAGTCCCATAGTACTCAGAGCCATTTGAGCCATTTCTAATGGAATATAATCTAATTAAATCAGGCAATGCTGAGGAAATTAGATTAGGAAATGAAACTAAAAGTAATAAGGGAGTTTTGCTATTTGGGCAGCAAAATAAATATTAACGAAGAGAATATAAAATGTAGACGCGCAGTGGCAAGAAAAACACTTCTGATGAAGAGAAATTTGTTAACATCGAATATAAATTTAAGTGTTAGTAAGTCTTTTCTGAAGTCTGGAGTGCAGCCGTGTATGGAAGTGAATCGTGCACGATAAGCGGTTCAGGCAGAGAGAGAGAATAGAAGTTTCTGAAATGTGATGCTACAGAAGAACGCTGAAGATTAGGTGGGTACATCGGGTAATTAATGAGGAGGTACTGAACGGGAGACAAGAAATTTGTTGCATAACTTGACTAAAAGAAAAGGTCGTTTGAAAGGACACTTTTTGAGACATCAGGGAATCCTCAGTTTAGTAAGATAGGGAAGTGGGTAGGAGGGGGAGGGGGAGGGCAATAACTGGAGAGGTAGATCAAGAGACGAGCACAGTAAAAATGGTTCAAATGGTTCTGAGCACTATGGGACTTAACTCCTGAGGTCATCAGTCCCCTAGAACTGCTTAAACCTAACTAACCTAAGGACATCACACACATCCATGCCCGGGGCAGGATTGGAACCTGTGATCGCAGCGGTCACGCGGTTCCAAGCTATAGCGCCTAGAACCGCTCGGCCACTCCGCCGCCAAGAGCACAGTAAGCAGATTTGAATGGACGTAGATTGCAGTGGTTATTCGGAGATTAAGAGGCATGCACAGGAAGCTGTATCAAACCAGTCTTTGGAATGAAGACGATAACAACAACGATGACGAAGACGACAGTAACATATCGGTGGGGCGTGTGTGGGGGGGGGGGGGGAGGGGGGGGGGGTGGTTGGGTGGCGGTTACTTACATCAACTCAGTGGTCCCTAGGTTGAAAGACGCGCAGCTGCAGTTTTTCCGGGGTCACACGTGGTGCGGTCAGACTAGGAGGCCCAACATTTGATAACATTTTACGGGAGACGACCTACATCTGGCCATGAATCAAGAGACGTTTAATCGCAATAAATTCCACCAGCACAACTGCATCGCATTTTCTAGGAATGGATGACACAGAGCCGGCCAGAGTGGCCGAGCGGTTCTAGGCGCTTCAGTCTGGAACCGCGCGATCGCTACGGTCGCAGGTTTGAATCCTGCCTCGGGCATGGATGTGTTAGATTACCTTAGGTTAGTTAGGTTTAAGTAGTTCTAAGTTTTAGGAGACTGATGACCTCAGAAGTTAAGTCCCATAGTTCTCAGAGCCATTTTTGATGACACAGATAAATGTCCATGTATTTTCAAGACAAGCATTTAGGTTTCCATTATAAGCACATTATGCAGTGATATTCTTCACATCTAAATTTTGAAAATTCACTGATCAGACTGTGACCACAATTAGCTGCCTCATCAGCGCGTTCAGTGAAGTACAGAAGCCTACTTCTTATTACCTTTTCAGGATCAAAATGCCTTTCAACTAGAGGCAACATCTGTCGGTTTTTGTGGTTGGAGGATCGGCTGCAGTAGAGAAAAAAATTCTTGATTTAGCTGGATCTTTTAACACATCAATGAAGTAATGATCCCTTTTTGTGGCTAAGCGGTTCTAGGCGCTTCAGTCTGGAACCGCGAGACCGCTACCGTCGCAGGTTCGAATCCTGCCTCGGGAATGGATGTGTGTGATGTCCTTAGGTTAAAAATAGGTTTAAGTAGTTCTGAGTTCTATGGGACTGATGACCTCAGATGATAAGTCCCATAGTGCTCAGAGCCATTTGAACCATTTGATCCCTTTTTGGATCCAAAACCTTTTCATAGTTACTTCTGACTTCGTTCGACCACATGTTATTATGTTACCCATATTAGAATCATGGAAACCATCCTTCGATAATTTATTTCCGCAATCCATATGTCTGTAGGTGATATTGTGTCTTACAGTACGAAAATCTATTTCTAGCTCAACTGCGGCTATGTTAATGACCTTGCTGCCGTTACCAAATTATTTGAGTAAATTTGTGGACGCCTTGACTTCTTTTTTCGTCCCGATTATGAACTTCTATATAAGAATGCGGGCTGTATTCGGCATTACCCCTACCGAGCGGGGTAGCGCAGTGGTTAGAACACTGTTCTTGCATTCGTGAGGACGACTGTTCAAACCCCCTTCCGGTCATTCTGATTTTCGTTTTCCGCGAGTTTCCAAAATCATTTAAGGCACATGCCGGAATGGTTCCTTCGGAGCGGCACGGCTTCTTTCCTTTTCTATCCTTCCGTCAAACGAACTTGTGTTTCATTTCTAAACAACCTCGTTGTCAATGGGACGTTAAACATTAATCGCATCCCTCCTCCCTCCCGCGTTACCACTATGAGGGACACTGAAGAAATACTTCCATCGCGCACAGTAACGTTGTATGAGTCTATAGAGAAGTAAATAATGTAGCAAGTGTTTTTAAAAATGAATATGCTTCCGCGAGTCCTTGTTACTTCCGAGCCTCACTTATAACATAGCTGCTGGTCGGTAGGAGATGGACGCTTCCGTTGTTTGCCACTACTGACCGCGAAATAAGTAAACATTTGTCCTCTCAGAACCCCTCAGGACGTGTAGGCTATGCCATTGTTTCCCCGTTCCTCGCGTGGTCTTGAGCCAAACCGTCTTGCCTCCGTAGAAGCACGAAGAAAAAAAAAATTGTCCAGGTGCGAGTGGGACTCGCGCCCTGAGGTTTCCTTACAAACTAAGCTATGTATATAGACAATTAATGCATTCCGATACAGACATTGATACTAGAAAGATATCGATCCGAGGAGATCAGACTTTCGATAACGTTTATTACAAGTTTGAAGTTGGGTAACAAATGACAACAGAAATATTTTTTTGGTTTAATATCATTAAAAAGCAACTATTTCGAATTTTTCCGTTTACTTGTACTGTGAAACCTTGATTCTTGCCGATATCATGATCTCAGGTGAACGGGTAGCACGTTGTAGGTTTTAAAGAGTGAGTTATCGAGTATCAAATAGTTTGGACAAGAAGAGAATAGAAGCTTTCGAAATGTGGTGCTACAGAAGAATGCTGAAGATTAGATGGGTAGATCACATAACTAATGAGGAAGTATTGAATAGGATTGGGGAGAAGAGAAGTTTGTGGCACAACTTGACCAGAAGAAGGGATCGGTTGGTAGGACATGTTCTGAGACATCAAGGGATCACCAATTTAGTATTGGAGGGCAGCGTGGAGGGTAAAAATCCTAGAGGGAGACCAAGAGATGACTACACTAAGCAGATTCAGAAGGATGTAGGTTGCAGTAGGTACTGGGAGATGAAGAAGCTTGCACAGGATAGAGTAGCATAGAGAGCTGCATCAAACCAGTTTCAGGACTGAAGACCACAACAACAACAACATCGAGTAACAAAATGTGTGCCATAAATGGCCGAACCTTTTGTCTGCAGTGACTTAGAAAGGTTTTTTACACCGCCAAGGAACCATAGATCTTAATACGTGTCTCAAATTTGAGCGTGATACGTCTAAGAAGGAGGGCTGTTAACAGTCGGACGTACAGCCAGGCAGACAATAACAAAGCTATCCACAAATGTTCCGTTTCTACAAACTAACGACAATAGTATCGATAATTATAGGAAAATGTTTCGAAATTTGTCGTTGAGGCCTTTTGCACTATCGATAGTACTTCACGGGATTAATATTTATAAGACAGATCTGTTGATACATACGAGGGAAAGAGGCAGTCAGTAAATGAGCCAGGAGGTTTAAGGAATTGAATGCTTTAAGACGAGACGTTCTGGGAAAACCGGGTGAGTTGGTAGTCCTAAGTCAGTCTGTAAAGTGAGTTTGTTCGCCAGTTAGGTGGCAAGTGGTAGCTGCCTTCGAAAGGCCGACTCGCGTGGGCGATTCCGCAGGCCCAGCCGAATACGGTCTGGCGCTCGCTCGGCCCGGCTAGCCGTTGCAACACGATTCCAGCCCAGCCAGGTACATACGCGGCCTACGTGACTCTGCAGCACTGGCAGGCGCCCCCATATCCGGTTCTCGGTCCTCAGCCTTCAAGCTCTTGCCGCTGCCACTTTGTAGCACTCAAGATAGCGGGCTGCAATCGGTCGCGAGTGGGTTGCGCTTTCAAATGTGCCGTTACTGTTCCTGTCTGCTGTGCACGTACTGGGTGAACCTGCACTCTACCGACAAAATTCAGCAGTTTTCCCAGGAATTTTTAATTTGATTGCCACTTAAGCCATGCCCTGCTAACGCTGTTTGTGACTGAGCCGTCGGTAGCGGTTTTTGAGTCAAGGTGCTTCTACATATTTGTCTTTGGCAGGGAAACTACAAACTCTGAAAGTGTAAATGCTAACACTCAATCTAGATAGAGTGAGGTCAGTGAAGTGAAACGGAAAGAAGGCAAGGATTTCCGGTCAGATGAGTGTAAGGTAATAGCAACAGCAGCAGAAAATGGTGTAACGGGAGTAGGATCCTTTATGAACAGTAAAGTGACAGAGTGTGTTACTGTGATGAGTTCAGTGACAGGGTTATTCTCGTCAGAATCGACAGCAAACGATAGAGCAGGTATACATGCCGACGTCGCAGGCCAAAAATGAGGAGATATAGAACGTATATGAGGACATTGAACCGGCAATTCAATAGGGTAAAGAGAGATGAAAATCTAGTAGACAAGGGGGATAATGCGCTTGTACTGGAATGAGCAGAAGAAACGTTACAGGAGAATATATGCTTGGTACTTCGAATCAGAGAGGAGAAAGACTAACTGAGTTCTACAATAAATTTCAGTTAGTAATAGCGAAAACCTTGTTCAAGAATACAAGAGGAGGAGGCGTACTTCCAAAATGCCGGGAGGTACAGGAAGATTACATCATGGTCAGGCAGAGATCCCGAAATCATATACTGGAATGTAAAGCGTACACAGGATAAGATGTAGACTCAGATCAAAATTTAGTGGTGATGGACAGTAGTTTAAGAGATTAGATAGGAAGAATCAGTCCTCAAAGAAGTGGGATAAGGATATACTAAGGAATGAGAATACATGCTTGAAGTTCTCTGAGGCTATAGGTACTGCTATAACGCGAAGCTCAGTAGGCACTTCGACGGAAGAGGAATGGTCATCTCTAAAAATAGCAATCACAGAACTTGAAAAGAAAAATATAAGTACAAGGAAGTTAACTGCGAAGAAACCATGGATAACAGAAGAAATACTTCAGTTGTTCGCTGAAGGAAAGAAGTATAAAAATGTTCAGCTATATTTAGGAATACAGAAATCCAAATCGCTGAGGAATGAAATAAAGAGGAAGTTCAAGGTGGCTAAGGCGAAATGGCTGTTTGAAAAATGTGAAGAAATCAAAAAAGAAATGATTGTCGGAAAGATTGAATCAGCACAAAGAAAAGTCAAAACATCCATGGATGAAATTAAAAGCAAGGGTGGTAACATTAAGAGTGCAATAGGAATTCCACTGTAAAATCCAGACGAGAGCGGATAGGTGGAAAGGGTACACTGTCGACCTCTATGAGGGGGAAGACCTGTCTGATAACGCGATAGAAGAAGAAACGTCGATATAGAAAATATAGAGGATCCAGTATTAGAATCAGAATGTAAAAGAACCAGAAAATGTAAGATCAAATAAGGCAGAGGGGATAGATAAAATTCCATCAGAATTTCTAAAATCAGTGGGGGAAGTGTCAACAAAAGGACTAGTCATGTTGGTGCGTAAAGTGTATGAGACTGTCGATATACCATCAGACTTCCGGAAAAAAACATCATCCATACAGTTCCGGAGACTGCAAGAGCCGACAAGTGCGAGAACTATCGCAAAATCTCTGCGTCCAAATTGCTGACAAGAATAATGTACAGTGTCTAAAAGAAAATTGAGGTTGTGTTAGATGATCAGTTTGGTCTTATGAAAGGTAAAGGCACCAGAGAGGAAGTTCTGACGTTGCGAGTGATAATGGAAGCAAGATTTTAGAAAAATCAAGACACGCTCGTAGGATATGTCGACCTGGAAGAAGCATTCGACTGTGTACAATCTTGAAAGATGTTCGAAATACTGAGGAAAATAAAGATAAGCTATAGGGAAATAGTAGTAATATACAATATGTTAAAGAGCCAATAGGGAACAATAAAAGTGGAAGACCAAGAACGTGGTGCTCGGATGTAAGACAGGTATGTAGTTTTTCGCCCCCACTGTTAAATCTGTACATCGGAGAAGCAATGACGAAAATAAAAGAAAGGTTCAAGAGCAGGATTGAAATTCAAGGTGAAAGGATTCAGTGATAACATTTTGGGATGATATTGCTATCCTCAGTGAATGTGAAGAAGAATTACGGGATGTGCTGAATGGAATGAAAAGTCTAACGAGTACAGAATTTGGATTGAGACGAACGTAATGAGAAGTAACAGGAGTGAGAACAGCGAGAAACGTAACACAACGACTGGTGATCACGAAGTAGATGAAGTTAATGAATTCTGCTACGTAGGCAGCCAAATAATACGTGACGGATGGAGCTAGGAGGACGTCAAACGCAGACTAGCACCGGTAAAGAGAGCATTCCTGCCCAAGAGAAGTCTACTAGTATCAAACATAGACCGTAATTTGAGGAAGAAATTACTGACACTGTATGTTTGGAGCACAGCACTGTATGGTCGTGAAGCATGAACTGTGGGAAATCTGAAACAGAAGAGAATCAAAAAATTTGAGATGTAGTGCAACGGAAGAAGGTTGAAAATTGGGTATACTGATAAGACGAGGAATGAAGAGGTTCTCCGGAGGATTACTAAGGAAAGGAGTGTATGGAAAACATTGCCAAGAAGAAGGTACAGACTTGTAGGACATTTGTTAAGATGTATTCTCATCCACTTTGGGTGGAGAACGTCGCAGCTTTTTTCCTTAGTTACACTGTAGGAAATACTGCAACCCGCCACAAGTTTTTTTGAAACGATTTTATTGTATCATTAATTGTTCTGAGCTTGAGCCCATCGTCAAATGGTAGCGTTGACTTGTTTGAAAGTTTTTCATTTGCGTCCTAAAATATAACAATGTTTTTCTTGTTACGTTTTAGGACGCAAATGTAAAACCTTTTGTAAACTATACACCACAAAAACTTTGTTATATTTTAAGACATAAATGTGAAACTTGCAAGGAAGGCAACGCTACCATGTGACGGTAATAGTATAATAAAATCTTTCCATTTAGTCTTGTGCCTGGGTGCAGTATTTCCTACAGTGTAACTTACATCTGTTAAGAAATGGCTCTGAGAACTATGGGACTTAACATCTGTGGTCATCAGTCCCCTAGAACTTAGAACTACTTAAACCTAACTAACCTAAGGACATCACACACATCCATGCCCGAGGCAGAATTCGAACCTGCGACGGTAGCGGTCACGCGGTTCCAGACTGAAGCGCCTAGAACCGCACGGCCACAAGGCCGGCATCTGTTAAGACAACAGGGAATAACTTCTATGCTACTAGAGGGAGCTGTAGAGGGTAAAATCTGAAGAGGAAGACAAAGATCGCAATACATCCAGCAAATAAATAAGGAGGTAGGTTGCAAGTGCTACTGTGATGAATCAAATAGAGAAAGAGCAAGAGGGAGACAGTCACAGTTGGAACAGGTAGTAGTAGTATGGCAGAATTGAGGAGACTGTAGCTGTGAGAATGAGACAGTGACAGAGGTAATGATAATGAGTTGGGCCGAATTAGTGAGTGAGAATCGGCAAGTGTGAATGGATGGGTATGAGCGACCTACATCTGCGGGATAGCAGGTGTTAGTGAGTTTAGGGGGCTGGTGGGAGTTGCATATTAAAAATACCGCGAATATGTTTGCACGCCAAAACTTTTGGGTAAATTTTTAAAGGTGCTTGACAGGTAGAAGTAGCTGATACCCCTCTTTCCAGTCAAGAGTCAAAAAACTGTAGCATATACGGATTTTTGTGCTCCGATTGGAGCATTTTTCTACTGGCAATCACTCTTACAAGGCTGAGAATCAATTATTTCCCGTAAACAGAGGAAACGTTACTAGATTTTCACCGCGCGTGACTGCAAGAAGCGTTTTCCTATTCGACGGAGAGCAGCGGACGCAGCGTATGTGTGGTGACGGGCGGCCGCTGTGGAAGGCAGAGTAAGCGAACAAGTGGCTAAAGCCGTCGGCACACGGACCGTGCTGTCCAACGTTAACGCTGAGCGTGCCAAGTTCAACGTGCTGCTGAACGCTCAAAAACGATGCGACAGGTGCATACGGTACGTGGGCCCCAACGTGGTATATCCGATGGCAACGTTCTCCAGCAGCAGTTTGAGAGATGTTTCTAGTTCGTAAATCACACTGTTTACTCAATGGGGGCGCGTAAAATTCCCACGTTAGCTCTATTAAGACGCACATTTTCTCCATCGTCCACGAAAAGGAAAGTACCATGTCCAATCAATAAGGACACAGGCTTATGAAATTTCCACTACAAACAGTGCGGTACAACTTTGGAATACTTCTCCGCATAAGATAAACATTATTTCATCATTCCCACATTTTAGTAAAACCCCAAGGTCAGTCTTACTTGATGACTGTTTCTACCCAGTAGCAGAATCTTTGCAACATGTGAATTACGAAGCGTAAAAGAAAAAGGAGCAAAATATCTTTATAGAAAATAGCAGAAGCTGTCCTGGAATTAATCCAATCGAACTAAGCAACCCCTCAAAAAAAGGTGAACTTATATTTACATAACATCAAATATTATAGCAAATACTTATATTAAACTAATAATAAAGTATCAGAACTAAATAAAAACACGAATGTTAGGAAACAAAATTTGGGAGTGTTAAAACGTGAACCACCGACCCCATGAAAACTCATTACTGGACTTTTTTTTTTAATCTCATTTTGTTCACTTTGGTTCGTTGCATCTGCTCGGGGCGGACGTCGTAAGACACCCGTTTAAGTTCGTTGTTGATCCATTAACTCAGTTTTTTTTTTTTATTACAGAGGGCTGCTAACCCTCTGACCGAACACGCTGAGCTACCGTTCCGGCAACATAGACGCTATTCATTACGCTAAACCAACAACGAACTCCCACTTTTTAAAAATATTGTGTTACGCTGTGCTAAAAACGTTAATCGTAGATAATTATGTTACTAATTGAAATTTAATTATAACAAATTGTACGAAGAACAATGCGTTTAGGGTGGATCTTCAGTGTGTCGCTGCCTTCAAATAACCTAGTCTCATAATACGCTCGTTACAATAATACTTTTGCCACGAATATGATGTTTCTCATTATATTATTGGAACTAATCACACAGTTAAAAACGGGTTTTCCAGTGATTCTCAATTTGCTGGTGCTCAGAAACGGCATGTATACATGTTGTTGTTGTTGTTGTTGTCTTCAGTCCTAAGACTGGTTTGATGCAGCTCTCCATGCTACTCTATCCTGTGCAAGCTGCTTCATCTCCCAGTACCTACTGCAACCTACATCCTTCTGAATCTGCTTAGTGTACTCATCTCTCGGTCTCCCTCTACGATTTTTACCCTCCACGCTGCCCTCCAACGCTAAATTTGTGATCCCTTGATGCCTCAAAACATGTCCTACCAACCGATCCCTTCTTCTAGTCAAGTTGTGCCACAAACTTCTCTTCTCCCCAATCCTACTCAATACCTCCTCATTAGTTACGTGATCTATCCACCTTATCTTCAGTATTCTTCTGTAGCACCACATTTCGAAAGCTTCTATTCTCTTCTTGTCCAAACTATTTATCGTCCATGTTTCACTTCCATACATGGCTACACTCCAAACAAATACTTTCAGAAACGACTTCCTGATACATAAATCTATATTCGATGTTAACAAATTTCTCTTCTTCAGAAACGCTTTCCTTGCCATACATATAGGCTTGAAATTAACGCCACTATGGCGCCTCACAACTCTGTACTGAATTGAGATGGCGTGCGTGTGATTTAGGTGGCGTTGTGCCATCTCATTGGTCAACGCTCAGACGCACGCTCAGAACATCTGACATGCTACATATTGATCTGCACGTTCGGAAAGACTGGCGAGCATGCTATTCCACGCTATGACGTCAGGAACTGGGCACGCTCAACGCTCAATGTTCGGATGCACGGTCCATGTGCCGACGGCTTAAGTGACAGCAGTGATGCTAAGCACCTCGCACAGGTCCCGGGAGAGCCGAGAGCCTCAGGACGGGATGAAACGAGGCGCGGCAAAAAGGCGGAACGCGGGGGGGGGGGGGGGGGCGCCGAGGCTGGTGACGCAGCGCGGCGGTGGCAGCCACTATGTTTGGAGGCTGACTAAGCGACAAGCGGGCCCCCCCGGTGCGCGCCGCTGCTCACGTACCGAGCTCGTCGCGGACCTGGCGCGCTGCAGCAGCAGGTGGACTGCGCTGGAAGACGTGCTGCCGCCCACGTCGTCTACACTCTCTGCTCGGAGAGAACGACGGGTGTACGGGAAACCTTGTAGACTGAGCTTCCAGGTGGACTAGTTTTTCTAGCGCTTACGTGCTGCTGTAGATGTATCCAAGTAAATTATAAATACGGATGTACATACATACGCTACTGGCCATTGACATTACTACAGAAGTGCTACAGACGCAAAATTTAACCGACAGGAAGAACATGCTGCGACATGCAAATGGTTAGCTTTTCAGAGCATTCACACAAGGTTGGCGCCGGTGGAGACACCTACAACGTGCTGACATGAAGAAAGCTACCGATTTCTCATACACAAACAGCAGTTGACCGGCGTCGCCTGGTGAAACGTTGTGATGCCTCGTGTAAGGCGTACCATCACGTTTCCGACTTTGATAAAGGTCGGATTGCAGCCTATCGCGATTGCGGTTTATCGTATCGCGACATTGCTGCTCGCATTGGTCGAGATCCAATGACTGTTAGCAGAATATGGAATCGGTGGGTTCAGGAGGGTAATACGGAACGCTGTGCTGGTTCCCAACAGCCTCGTATCACTAGCAGTCGAGATGACAGGCATCTTATCCGCATGGCTGTAACGGATCGTGCAGCCACGTCTCGATCCCTGATTCAACAGATGGGGGCGTTTGCAAGACAAAAACCATCTCCGCGAACAGTTCGACGACGCTTGCAGCAGCATGGACTATCAGCTCGGAGACCAAGGCTGCGGTTGCCCTTGACGCTACATCACAAACAGTTGCGCCTGCGATGGTGTACTCAACGACGAATTGTAAAACATTTTTTTGGATGAATCCAGGTTCTGTTTACAGCATCATGATGGTCGCATCCGTGTTTGGCGACATCGCGGTGAACGCACATTGGAAGCGTGTATTCGTCATCGCCATACTGGCGTATCACCCGGCGTGATGGTACGGGGTGCCAATGGTTACACGTCTCGGTCAGATCTTGTTCGCATTGACTGCACATTGAACAGTGGACGTTACATTTCAGATGTGTTACGACCCGTGGCTCTACCCTTCATTCTATCCCTGCGAAACCCTACATTTCAGCATGGTAATGCTCGATCTCATGTTGCAGGACCTGTATGGGCCTTTCTGGATACAGAAAATATTCGACTGCTGCCCTGCCCAGCACATTCTCCAGATCTCTAACCAACTGAAAACATCTGGGCAATGGTGGCTGAGCAACTGCCTCGTCACAATACGCCAGTCACTACTCTTGATGAACTGTGTTATCGTGTTGAAGCCGCATGGTCAGCTCTACCTGTACACCCCATGCAAGCTCTGTTTGACTCAATGCCCAGGCGTATCAAGGCTGTTATTACGGCCAGAGGTGGTTCTTCTGGGTACTGATTTCTTAGGATCTATGCACCCAAACTGCGTAAAAATGTTATCACATGTCAGTTCTAGTATAATATATTTGTCCAATGAATAGCTGTTTATCATCTTCATTTCTTTTTGATGTAGCAATTTTAATGGTCAGTAGTGTACGTATGGGTTAGGGGGCGTTCATTAAGCAATGCAACACTTTTTTTCGTCCAATTCCTTTTGATAAAATGCAGAACTGGTTGTAGGACATCGTGGAATATTCTCGCCTCAGCCCCTAGTTTCATGAAGTTCCGATGATGGCGGCGCTATGCGTAGCCTCCCTACAATGTCTGTAACGGCAATGCGATACAAACAGATAATTCTTATTGAGCTTCTTTTGGTGGAAAACCAGAGCACCGCAAATAATCATAGGCGATTGTAGAATGTCTAAGAGACCTAGCAGTGAACAATAGCACAGTGAGTCGGGCGGGGCGCCGGTCATCGTCGCAACAAAGCTGCGCAAAGCTGTCCGATCACTCGCGTGCCGCGGGCCGCTCACAGCTGAGACTCCTACAGTGTTGGAACGTGCGGACACTCTCATTTGAAGTGGTAGACGGATCACAATCAAATACCTCGCTGTACAACTGAACTGAAAGATGTGTGGCCGCTGGGTTCCTCGTCGCCTAACAGAAGACAATATGGAGTAACGAGTTTGCCCCAGTGAAGGCTGCACTCCGCGGAAAGCAGTACGCGGATGATCGGGCGCTTATTAATGCAACAAGACGTTGGCGCCGACGTCGATCTGCAGTGGTTACTACGAGAGCATACAGGCCCTTCCGTCAAGGTGGCGTAAGGCCGTCGCATTTAACGAAGATTATATGTAAAAAATGGTTTTGTAGTCAACAGCTTGAAGAATAGTACAGTGTATTGGAATCCTGAATAAAACCAACTTGCATTCAGAAATAAATTTACTGCAGTATTGAACACCTCGTAAACCACTCGACCGATTTCAGTGTAAACTTAGTACACATGTCACTTACTGTGTGGAAAGCATGGCGGTTTAGGTAAGACTACATACGCACAATAGGTGTGTGGGTCAGATTGATAATGCAGTGTAGGCCACGACACGCGAATACCCATACTTTTAGAATGGCGGCACTTAGTGACTTGCAACAAACTTTACACATAATTTCAAAGCTTTACGAAACTTTACCTCGCTGATAACCCAAGACAAAACGTTTATCGCCCAGTATAATTTCGCTTGTCGTGCAGTAAAGCTGCCGCATGGAGCAAAACGTTTTACTTCTTTACTACTAACTCTATTCACATTTCGCAGAGCGGAGCCACATATAAAGTTGGATTTACGTGGAAAATTACTCACCGTACAGCACATATTTCAGCAGATACAACCTCAAACACATTAAATAAATGCAAATGTCGTGTGACTGCAGCCCCCCGTCGGGTAGCCCGTTCGCCGCGTGCAAGTCTTTCGATGTGACGTCACTTCGGCGACTTGCGCGTCCATGGGGATGAAATGATGATGATTAGGAGAACACAACACCCAGTCCATGACCGGACAAAATCCCCAACCCAACCGGAAATCGAACCTGGGCCCGGAGGATTGACATTCTGTCGCGCTAACCACTTTTTTTATTTTTTTTTATTTTCAATAAAGATCACCCTGTTAATAGGAACATGGAGATCATTTCATGGTATAGTATGTGCATTACATATTGAGTGGTGAGAGAAGCGTGAGGTTCATTATCAGCTGTCAAATGTGTACACCGACTGCACCCGGCACATTCAAACTGCGTGGGGGGTCGAGGAAGACTGCCTGAAGATAGTTGGCAAAGGTTTCCCGATAGTGTGACCATCTATGAACCTCATTGTGGGCTTGTTGCAAGAAATACCAAAAGTCAAGTCGCGACTTGGCAGCATCGCCATAGAGGTACGCGATCGTCCAACCTTTGACCCAGATGTACGACTGTGATTTAGTCGCCGAAAAGGCAGTCACTCTCCGGATGTAAGAAGGAAGCAGGTATAATATGTTGCGGGGTCACATGGAGGTAGCAAGCCACCATCTGTCTTCCTAGGAGCCAGACGTCCTCCACCGCGATACAAGTTAAGCGGTGATGGTCGTCATCCACTTGGCGAAATTTCGGACATAGTGGAGTGTCCACTAGTCCAATTTCGTGGAGCCGTTGGTTGGTGTTGAACTTGCCACAGGCGACAGAGAACCACAGTGCCCGAGCGTAGGTAGGAAGGAATTTTTGGTGCACATGTCTCCAAATCTTCGGCCAATGCAACCTGAGGTGTTTGAGTCCAATGACATTACGACTTATCCGTCGTAGTAGCCAAACATAAAAATCCTTCGCGCATGGAGGTCTTGTGCGCGGAAGCTCGTCTCTGATATAACTAAGTTCCACGGTAAATGTTGATACATGCGCAAAATGTGGCGTAATGTTGCCCACCGCCACCGGAGGTGTGAGGGACGCTGAAACCAGGAGATCCAGTAGGCGGGATGTAAGGGAATCACGCCCGCTACGCCATTGCTTATACATCGTGGCTAGAAAGAGCGCCGTCGCTCGGCAGTGAACATTCGTTAAGTCCGAGTCCCCCCTTGCCAGTAGGGAGCGTGGGCGTTGCGTATCGCACTTTGAGGGGCGATCGAATCATCATAGCCTAGTGCTGATTGAAGTCGACGTCCGAGCGTGAGTGGTAGGGGCAGGATCTGCGAAATATGAACTATTCGAGAAACTACGTAAGTGTTCAGATACTCGAGTCGCTGCAAAGGATCAAGGCGCCTTAGGAGATGTTGGCGGACCATGGTACGTGTTGTCTGTAAAATACGTCGGTAGTTAACTGCCACAGTATGTTTCACAGATGAGGTAAAGTCTATGCGGAGATAGCGGAATCGTTGCACATAAGGAAACGGACTGATTTCTTCCGGCGTAAGGCCCCTTCCAACCGGCATTCCCGCCGATTTGTTCATGTTCACTGCGCTAACCGCCGTCACACTGTGGTCCAACCACAATTCAAGGACCGTCTTCACCTCTTCCTCAGAACGAACGAGCAGCAGGAGGTCGTCCGCATAGGCACGACATTTGAAGGTGTAGCCCCGCAGGTCAATCCCAGAAAAAGGATTTGTTAGCCTCCCAATTAATGGTTCCAACGCAATCGCGAACAGCAGCATCAAAAGATGGCAACCTTGGTGAATGGATCGTCGAATTTGAATGGGCCCTCCTATACGCCCATTAACCTGTACCAAGGGTTGTGCGCCCCCATAAATACTTCTAATGAAACCAGTAAAACGGTCTGGAAATCCCCTTTGTTCCAGTACAGTGTATAGATAGTTGTGGCGCACCTTATCAAAAGCACTGTCAAAATCAACCGCCGCTTTAAGCCGGCACTCCTCAGCCAGCGCTATCACATCACGGCATTCGCCAGTGGCTGTTTGCACATTCACCGATCCACCCGGTGTCGTCTGATCTGGAGAGAGAACGCTACGAATTAACATACGAAATCGGGGCGCTAGCAACAGTGCAAAGATCTTTTAGTCGGCATTAAGCAGGGTGATGGGGCGATAATGTGTGACCGTAATTCCTGGCTTCGGTTTATGTACTGGCAGCAAGAGGCCTTCCATAAAAGTCGGTGCAATAGGCGCATCGGAGTTTAACATCTCGTTGTACATTTCCGTACATCGCGGTGCCATTTCGTTGCGAAATTCTCGATAAAATTAGGCAGGAAGCCCATCAATGCCTGGGGACCGATTCAACGCTCCTTGTCCCATCGCATCATGTACTTCCTCACAGCTAATGGCTCCCAGTAAGGTTTCCGCGGCTTCCACCGTCAGTGTAAGGGAGACATGCTTGGCTATACGGTCAAGGTCATCGACAGGGGCTGTGTCTTCCCGATAGATGTGTTGGTAATGGTCGACGAATGCAGAGACAATGTCCGCTTGACGCGTCACTCTTCGGTCTTCGCGGGTAATTAATTCCCGTACCAAAACGCGTCGTCGGTGCTTTCGTTCATTCACGACGTGGTGCATGGAAGGAATCTCGTGCATTATCGTATCGTGACATCTGGCGCGCACCATGGTTCCCTGAAGATGTTTCCGAGCTAAAGCCACTAGTTTAGCTTTTATCCTTTTGCGTTCGATCCAGATGTCCTGTCCCGGCGGACCATCATCCAGGTCGCGCAGTGCTGCAAAATAAAAGTCTGTCGTACGGCGGCGCCATTCTGCCATCTCCCTGCTATATGAGATGAACGTACGGCGAAGCGCCGGTTTCGCACAAGTCAGCCACCAACCAAGCACCGTCGCATACCTTCCAACCCTTCGCACATCGTACATGTCTCAAGGATCCGTTGACGGCATTCAGGATCATGTAGATGTTGAATGTTTAGTTTCCACGGGGCCTTACTATTCCACACCTCTCTACGGGGAAGAATCACCGTACAGATGTAAGCGCTGTGGTCGGAAAATGCCAATGGCCAGCGTTCCGCGTCCTGGACATCATTTGCATGAGCCCGTGAGATATAAATGCTATCTAGTCTGCTCGCCGAATGACTTGTCACATAGGTGTATCCCGGTGCATCTTCATGTCGTAATTCCCACGTGTCACTAAGTACAAGGTCGTTGACAACGATTCGCAACTCCTTGCTGATGTTTGCTTGCGGCCATTGGTCTTTCTGGCTGAGAACACAGTAGAAATTGCCACCAATTATTACACGTTCATAACGTCCATGGAATGGTGGGGCAATGTCTTCTGCATAAAATCGCGCCCTTTCCCGCCGCCGATTATTTCCCGACGGTGCATAAAGATTGATGATGCGTGTCCCAAACGTCGTGAAATCCATTTCCCTGCCGATGGAAGATAACACACGTTTTCCACTGGGAAGCCATTTCGCACGTAAACTGCCACCCCACTCCCATCGTGATCTCCATGTGACGAATAGGACTGGTCGCCTGCGATGTATGGGAGTGCAGCTATGTGGACTTCCTGCAGCAAAGCAATATCCACATCAGATGCCCAAATCGTTTTCTTGAGTAGGTGTATTTTGGCCGGTGAACGCACGCCATTCATATTTAATGTTGCAATACGGTTCACATGGCGTTGGATCCCACTCTGTCGAGGCGCAACGTCTCCCTGCTATGGCGCTGGGGACTGAGTTAGAAGACGTTCTCCCGCCCCTCTCTCTTCACCTTCAGCAATTATTAGACCGTCTTCGTGAGTACCGCCTGCCTCTGTATGACGTCCGGCGCCTCCTCAATATCGTCATACCACACCTTTTTAGGCAGTGATATATTCGTGTCCATAGCCACAGCATCTGCGCCTGGAGAGCCAACTGGCTGTGATTCCTCTTCAGCATCACCACGTCCCGGTACCATCAATGTGACAGACAGCTGCGGGTCTGATCGAACAGATCCCATTGCCTCATCCTGTTTCGTAGAGGCTGTTGTGTCGTATTGGTCCACAGGCACATCGTCATCGGGACAAGGGGAGTCATCCCGAGGAGATGTCGTGCGACGCCGCCGTTTCCTCCTTTTCGGGGAACGTTGTTTGCGTGATCTTCCTTCCGTGTCCTCAGATTGTAGGGAATCACGGCTGCCCGACAGAAAAGCATCCGTAGGAACTGGAAGTGATTCGAGTCCCATCGTTGTACTTGGCGGGAGTTCGGTCGAAACTGATGTTGTCGTCACCGAGTGCGTTCCAGACGGAACAGCAACCGTACTGGCTGGAGCTGCTTCGTGTACTATCGGTGTGCTTGGTGGGAGTTCGGTCTCATCTGATGTTGTCGTCGTAGATTGTATGCTCGATGGAGCAGCACCCTCTGTCATCTCGACGTCTGCTACAAGGTTTCGGAGAGTGCCACCTTGATCTTCCACCGGGGCTGTGTCCTTTCGGTCATCAGCGGACGCAGTGAGGGCTTTGGCATAGGTGTAGTACTGTCATCGCCGGCGACGGCTCCCGCACATCTGAAGGCAGTTGCTTAATCCGCCGTTGCATACAGTTCGACCTGAGGCGTCCCTCCTGGCCACAGCCAGAACATGTACGTGGTTGACCATCGTAAATCACCACCGGCCGACAACCACCAATTGTCAGATAGGACGGTACATGCTTCTCAAGATCAATAGTGATCCGTCGCACTCCGTTAAGAACGGGGTACGTGGCGAATTGTGTCCAGCGTTCTGCCGTGTGGCCATGTACGGTGCCGTATGGCTTAAAAGTCTCGATAACTTCGTCAGCCGGGAGCTCAAATTGCAGCTCAAAAACACGTATTGTCCGTACACCCAGACCAGCATGTTCTATAGTTACCGTGCCGGCATTCCCTTCACTACGGCAAAATCGGAGACCTGCTTTTGTCGCCTGTAGAATTCTCTCACATGCTGCGTCACTTATCATGTTAACATACAGCGTGGGACTAATGATGGACAGGTCAATTCCGACAATATCGTTTGGCGGTATCTTGACTTCCTCTCGAATGAATCTTTCCACTTCTAAAGCCTTTGGTCGTTCGTAGACTTTGCAAAAATTGAATCGTAATGTAATTTTCCTGTACCTGTTCGCCATGGTCGCTGTTACTAGCCCGCGCGCAGACTAAGTCCACGAGTAAACAAACACTCGCACAGTATCGGACCTCTGCTTCGCACGGCCCCTAGCGCCGAACAGCCGGGACCGGACATCATACACATTGAGCTGCGTGGAAATGAAACTGCTGAACAAAATTCGCTAGAGATACAGGTGAAATCTGGGTAGAGATATGGGTGAAATATGTTAAAGATATATGAAATATATTTGACATGTGTACAGGAGAGCAAAGTAACGGATAAAAATTTCACCTTAAACCTCTTGAATGATTTAAACCAAATGTGGTACACAGGTTAGATAGGATCTAGAAATAAACACTAGGAGGGGGGGGGGGGGGGAGGTGGTAAGACCCACTTCCGACTGAGGTGATAAAGTGCAGAGAGAAACTAAGGGAGAGAGGAGGAGGAGGAGGAGGAGATGAACAGAGTAAGAAATCAGGACGAGACGAACTAGGGGAGGAGGAGATGGACAGAGGGAGGAGAAGCAGATGGATGGAGGGAGGGAGGAGCAGATGGACAGTGAGAAGGGGATGGGAAGGTGGAGAGAGAGAGACAGAGACAGAGAGTGGGTGGGTTGGAGGAGGTGGACTGAGATGGAGTGAAGGAGAAAAAGGATATAGCGAGGGGGAAGGAAGAGATGGATTAATAGAAGACTGCAGTAAATACGTATCTGGGTAATGCTGGGTCCTTAGCTAGTCTATATATAACCTGACACCTTCACACCTCCACTGAGAAAACTGAGACAGTGAGGTTCAGGTCTCCATTAAGGCGCGAATCCAGGGACTTATGAAGGCTGACTTCCCGAACATAGGCCGAAATTACTAAAACAAACAACATTCCCCGCACTTACACGCTCATTATAGCCTAGCCATAGCCTGCCAACCAATATTCACTATGGTAGTGATTAGTGAAACGCTGATATTATTCGTGATTTTACTTCGGTTTTATACTGCAAAGGACCGAAGTTGTGAGAGTTTGTTGCTGTTATAGTTCTTAAATTAACTAAGTGACGGAACCACATCTCAAAATTTCGGATGTATGGTTTTCAAAAACTGTATTTTTCTGAACTGCAGTTTCATGGACGTTACGCTAAAGCCATATACAACTCATCTATGTAAGTAAACCAATACTTTTATTGCAGTAAAATATTGATGTTGTTGTTATTACAATCGCCCATCTCCATGCCCGAGGTCGCCATAGCACGCCTGTGTAGTGGCGATCGACTCTGAGGAGAGCCGGTTCGAATCTCAGTGATGGATGGAATTTTCACTAAAAGTATTTGTGTAGCAAGGGGTGGAGAGGTGGTGGCCAGATTTTGTGACTACGTCCTGGACTAAAGTGCAAACCTCTACGCAGTGTTTCATGAAGTGAGAGCGCGTGACACTGTTGACGGGGTGGTTAGTTTCATCACTCTCAATTCTCTTGATCCATAATAAATGGTTCAAATGGCTCTGAGCACTATGAGACTCAACATCTGAGGTCATCAGTCCCCTAGAACTAAGAACTACTTAAACCTAACTAATCTAAGGACATCACACACATCCATGCCCGAGGCAGGACTCGAACCTGCGGCGGTAGTAGTCACGCGGTTCCGGACTGAAGTGCCTAGAACCGCACGGCCACCGCGGCAGGCGATCCATAATAATTCAAACCCAACACTACCTCGTACACGCACTCATCACAGTCATACACGACATAGACACACGCTGGACACTTCACAACAAGTAGGAGCGAGGCAACGGCAAATAACTTCCACTAAGACCTTGGCAAGGGCTACGATGCAAGATTCCTGCAGTTGCTCCCCTTGCACTCATTTCAAATCGAGCACTGGACCATTTTCGCTTGATTAGTAGAAAAGTACACGCATTTCGGGAAAGGGGCAGGCAGAGGTAGTAACAAACTGCAGCCCCCCCCCCCCCCCCACACACACACACTCACAAACAAGTTCCTACAGTATACCTGCGCCTCTCCATATCCAGCTAGCATATTTCACTAAATTGACAGAGGTGAACTGTAATTTTGGTTCCTTTAACATGAAGAAAGTTAATCTCCACACACACATGATTGACACCGACACAACTAGAAGTGCCACTGACATTCTAAATGCACGTGGAACTATTAGACTGATATAAGTCAGTAAATATCCCTCAGCTACAGACGACGTGACAGATTACACTTCAAACAAGGAGCCATTTGTCATTCCTGGGAACAAAAGACAACGTAATCTGCTACTCGTCGATAACTGTCATCCAAACAAACCCACTGAACAGAAGCCACATGCATTCTTCATCATAAGAATAAACCTGATGTAAACAAACACAAACGCGATGATTGGTCAGAAGCCTATCACACGTTCGCTGGTTTTGTTACACTCTTGGAAGTAGGTCCTACTTATGTATTAGATACCTTATTACCAAGTTACGTTAAATGAAGATTTAAGATATTGAAATGTATTAACAGCCATCAACGTTTTTCTTAATCACACTTTAAGTACGTAGTTTTTATTTCAAAAATCGTGTACAGTCACAGCCTCTGCAGCGTTGTGCTCTGATTGTCGCACTGTTAATGCGCAATATAAAAATGGCTGAGGCTGCTTTCTGTTCCGTAGTGAAACAAGAGCCTGGAACACGCTTAAAAAGTGCCGAGAAGTAGGCTGCTCTTACTGTTTTTCATAAATTTTCGGAGAATATCGGCCGACCTGACAGAGACCGCCAACAGCTGTAGAGGGTCGTAATGTGTAATAGGCAGACAACTATCCAGACCATCACACAGGAATTCCAAACTGCATCAGGACCCACTGCAAGTTTTATGACAGTTAGGTGGGAAGTGAGAAAACTTGGATTTTATGGTTGAGCGGCTGCCCGTAAGCCGCACACCACGCCGATAAATGACAAACGTCCCCTCGTTTAGTGTAAGGAGCGTAAATATTGGACGATTGAACGGTGGGAAAACGTTGTGTGAACTGACGAATCGATGTCCGGTAAACGTCATTTTCCAGCGTGTATAGTGCCAACAGTAAAATTCGGAGCGGTGGTGTTATGGTGTGGTCGTGATTTTCATGGAGGGGGCTTGCAACCTTGGTTGCTTGGCGTGGCAGTATCACAGGACAGGCCTACGTTGATGTTTTAAGCACCATCTTGCTTCCCACCGTTGAAGAGCAAATTCGGGGATGGCGATTGCATCTTTCAACACGATGAGCGCCTGTTCATAATGCACGGCCTGTGGTGGTTACACGACAGTAACATCCCTGTAATGGACTGGCCTGCACGGAACCCAGACCTGAATCCTATAAAAGACCTTTGAGACGTTTTGGAACACCGGCTTCGCGCCATGCGTCACCTCTCCTCAGTGCAGCATTCTGTGCAGAATGGGCTGCCATTCCACAAGAAACCTTCCAGCACCTGACTGAAACCTTGCAGCACCTGACTGAACGTATGCCTGCGACAGTGGAATCTGTCATCAAGGCTAAGGGCGGGGCAGCCCCATATTGAATTCCAACATCCTATGGAGGGCGCCACGAACTTGTGAGTCATTTTCAGCCAGGTGTCGGAATACTTTTGATCACATAGTGTATTCCGAGATTACTGTACCTGTTTCGGGTGCCTCGATACGTCTCTCTAGTGTGTGTGGATACCTCTCTTCCGAGGGTGTGTGCATGTATACTACTCTTCTGTATGTGTGTGTGTGTGTGTGTGTGTGTGTGTGTGTGTGTGTGTGAGTGACTGAGTGTGTGAGTATGTATGCACGCGAGCGCGTAGACACCTCTCTCGAAAGTACGTGGAAATCCTGTTTGTAAACCGTCTACACATGTTTCCTAACGATCGGGATGCCTTTCTGAAGTGTCTGTATATCCACAAAAGTGCAAATACGTTTTGCAAAGAGTTCAAGTTCTTCCAAATACCTTTTGTAACAGTTTGAAAATGTTTTGCAAGGATTTTAAAAAGGTCCGAATGTTTTATGGCGCAGTAAAAAGCGACAGTTAACAGATTTTTTTTGTCTGATGTATTTTATTTAAAGTTACTGACGTGTGTTGCTTCTGTAAGAAATGCACATTGCAGCGTCAAGAAAACCTTCCTGTTCTATGCGTTTTAGCATTATGAGCATTCCCCATAAGGCTACGCAAGGCCCAATATGCCGTTACCTTCTTTTAGCCGAGTGTATGCAGCGGTGAGCGCGAGCGATTTCTTTGCCGTGGCAGGCCGCAGACACTGACCTTCCCCAACGGCGTCCGGGTTGCGCCGGCGCTCGGCTACTAAGTGGCCTTCCTCGGCATCCAGACACGCGTCCCACCTGCCGACAGCACCGCGAGAAACCAGTTAGGCTCGCGGTGGTGACTGTGAGGCCGCCTCATTAAAAGCGATTCTGGTTCGTTCGAAAGCACACCCGAAAGACAAATCGAAGGTCGTTGCAGTAAATGCCACAAGTAGTCAACTACGACAGCTTACATACGAAGACGTTTTTCCCTATCGTCAAGGCGAACGTTGAATTGGCTGCAAAGGTTAGCATTCTGTTAGACTTAGTATATCGTCTGGTTGAATATCTTGAGTTGCAACCTAAACTTTAGGACAGAATCCCTGGTTCTTTCTAGAATTTATTTTGGTATTACAGAATGCAGCCTGGCCTTCATATTATGCTCAGCATAAAGGTTGAATCATCTAGAACTCGCAACGCAAATATTTCAATAATGGAAGGCGCCATTGTTACGCGGATTTCACAGATTGGAATGGAGGACAGATGCCCACTTAAGCAGCCTATACACAGTGTTACGAGTTTCAAATGTGTATTTATTTTAAAAAGGCACAAATATTTCAGTGGAACAATGGCTATTGACAGTACAGTAATCAAACTAGACTAAATAAGAACATCAGTGGTGTTCGTTGCGGGAGTCTAGCACAAGCAGTTTATGGCTCTGAGCACTGTGGGACTTAACATCTGAAGTCATCAGTCCCCTAGACTAAGAACTACCTTAACCTAACTATCCCGGGTTCGATTCCCGGCGGGGTCAGGGATTTTCTCTGCCTCGTGATGGCTGGGTGTTGTGCGCTGTCCTTAGGTTAGTTAGGTTTAAGTAGTTCTAAGTTCTAGGGGACTGATGACCATAGATGTTAAGTCCCATAGTGCTCAGAGCCATTTTAACCTAACTAACCTAAGTACATTACACACATCCATGCCCGAGGCAGGATTCGAATCTGCGACCGTAGCAGCAGCGCGGTTCCAGACTGAAGCGCCCAGAACCGTTTCGGCCACAGCGGCTGGTACAAGCAGTTTACGAGGTATCTTAGTTTGAACATTGTAAACACCGACACTTGTTTGTTCCATATTCTACCACACACGAATGTGAATTTCTCTTGCGTGCGTCTGTGCGACACCACACAGATGCTTACAAGTCTCCGGAGACGTCTTGGTCCTAAATGAGACATTACCTAGTACAAACGAAAGACAAAGATGAATGCAGTACCCGGTTAGGGTGCGACACGTAAAGAAACAATGTATCCTCGCAGTCCGTGGTCAAAGTAACCACCACAAGCGTCAATAGAAGCTTGCAGTCTGCCATGTATAGATTATTCCACACGTCCTAGCATTTCACCGGAAAATACAGCGCAGGCAGCAGTAATACGTCATTTCATATCATCTGTAAGAGTTTCAACTGGTGAACGTCTATCGGGATATCTTTCGGCGTATTCTTCCTACATTCACCATAAACCACAAGCATGTCGTCTCTTTTTCGCATTGGGAAACACCATCTTCCAAGCACGTCTTACTACGGCCACTGTCACACAGTAACCTAGCGAGGTGGCGCTGCGGTTAGCACAGAGGACTTGCATTCGGGAGGACGACGGTGAAAACCCGCGTTCGACCATCCACAAATTGCTTAAGGCAAATGCCGGGATGGTTCCTTTGAAAGGTCACCCCATCCTTCCTTAATCCTAGTTTGTGCTCCATTTCTAATGACGTCCTTGCCGATGGGACGTTAAATGCTAATCCCCTTCTCGTCCTCCTCTATCACATGATAAGTGATAGAACCGTCGCAATGCAATCGCAGAGTACGCACGGTACCGTGTAAACAAAAATAAGGTCCTCGTCTAACATCTACACAATAGGATGAAACAAATAGTTGTCGCTGTTTGCAATGTTCACAATACGTTAATCCGTAAACTAATTGCATCAGCTTCCTGCAGAAAACACCACAGAAATTCTCATTTACGCTACCTTTAAGAGTTTACTGTCAATAGGCACTGTCCCATTTCAAAATATGTAAATGTTGTAAAATACTGCACTTTCGTCAATGTCCCAAAATCTACGTGTCGGCTGCAAATACACCCCCTTGTCTGCAATTCATTCCTGTGTAAATCGCGTATCGATAGAGCCTTGGATGTCCGAAATATTTGCGGTGCAAGTGTTAGGTGATTCACCATGTATGTGAGCAAAAAATAGTCAGTAGTGTCATGACTTAAAATACTCAAATGGTTTGTAAGTCGAAGGAAACCATACCCTTTCTGAACAAGCCGTGGCTGGCCGTAGAATGGAATGGTCAATTTGACCTTAGATCTAAAGAAAAGTTGTTTCTTCATGCACATTGTGTATGTATATTTGGCTGAAATGGCTCTGAGAACTAAGGGACTTAAGTTCTGAGGTCATCAGTCCCCTAGAACTTAGAACTACTTCAACCTAAATAACCTAAGGACATCACACACATCCCTGCCCGAGGCAGGATTCGAACCTGCGACCGTAGTAGTCGCGCGGTTCCAGACTGTAGCGCCTAGAACCGCTCGGCCACTCCGGCCGGCCTATGTATATATTTATTTGTTCGTTTATTTATGTATCATTTTCCATGGGACCACCCGAACCAATGTTAATTGGTGTTGGAACACGTCAGTACATAGTTGCGGAATTCTGGTGGAAGATTCTCATGATCGGAGTGACAGTCATGTAGCACTTTTTAAAGGACATCATATTCGGCGTAGACTGCAGAAATTATTTATTCCACAGCTGCAGTTTCGGGCTTTGGACCATTTTAAAGTGTTACTCCACACGATTTTGTTTCAGCTCATGTCAGTTACAAAAAAAAAGAGACAAGTCAGAAGATTTCAAAGTCTGATGTGTGCTGAAGCAAAATCTTTGCAGTGCCACTTGAAAGGCCGAAACTGTAATTGTGAAATAAATTATTTCTGCAGTCAACGTCGATTATGATATCCTTCAAAAAACGCTAAAACGATTGTGAGAGATTATACGAATAAATAACATTACTGTGAAAAGTCTCAACAAATGTGAGGAACTGCTGTGTAGAAGAGAAGGATAACTCTCAACTTGATTCGACTACTTGGGCGGGTCTATCTTTTTTCGGTCCTCCTGGAAGCCTACAGAAAATGAAACCTGCTGAGCAGCGCACACCTTACTGACGATTTAAGAAAGGAAAAATCAAGATGGGCTGAAGTGTGAAGTTTGTGATAGGGAGAACATTGGTTTACAGTATTTCCTGTAGTCCTGAGGGCTACAATGCAAAGTTGGTGTAGTGGACAGCACATCTGCCCAGGAAGCAGGAGAGCTGAGTTCACGTACGAGCCTTGTCACAGATTTTAACTCATTATTTAAGTTTTTATACTTTTCGAAGATAACGTTGTCAAAGTGTGTATCGTTTTTCCGTTTAGCGTTTACGGATGAATATTTTAGTTTCTTCTTAATGAGTTAATACTGTCAGCAACAAATTTGATGATGGAATATATGCATAAGTATGGCACAATTAGAGATACTTGAACAACGGTCTACACGAAATTCACGAACTGATACCGAAAATCAGTCTGACCACCCTTTTCTGGACTGTCACTGCTGTTGATCAGTGCACAGAGTTGCCCCACAGTACAACCCCATAGGAGACAATAGAGCGAAAGTAAACAAATTAAACATATATTCGCGATGCAGTGTCACAGACTGTGGAAATCATTTTAATCTTGCAAATAGCACCATTTGGTTTCTGCACAAGATCTTGAACTTAATACTTCCACGAAAATCTTCCATCTAGCCCGATGCTTGAGATTTTAAAATGGTCGACTTCACATACCGTTTGAGCACCGTGGGATAGTAAAATTTCGCTTTTACAAGATTTCCGCGGCAGAAGCTGTATGTTCTTTAAAAGCCACATGTAGATGTTACTGACTACTCCATTACCTGCAGTGCTTATACTACGCTCTACTTTCATAATAATTCTTGCGTCATTTATAACGAGAAAAATTTTTGTCACTTTAATTGCGGGATTGCAGTTAAGACTGGCATTACAGTAGCAAGTGCTTCGATGTAATGCAATCCTCTGATAGCTGCAACCCGTTCTGAATGACAAACGACTGAAAAGGAATTTCGTTAGTTGTCTTTTTGGGAAAAGATTCCTAGATGCTTACGATCTATTCAAAGATCACTCCGAGTGGGACGTGCAGAACAAAATCATTGACCTTGTGAACTCTCGCAGTCGAAACTGTTGTTTATTCGTAACAGCACAATTCTGATTAAGGAAACAGACGTTTCGACTGTACTGATCGTCCGTTTTGCGTAGAGCATAAACAATCTAGCGGACATTAAAGAGAGAATGTACTACCATGATCTTGCGAAAAGCGTGAGGCTTTGTCGACTTACTATCGGACAGTTCTTTACTAAGACCTTCGCAACCGAGGACAAATGGCTCTGAGCACTATGGGACTTAACATCTGTGGTCATCAGTCCCCTAGACTTAGAACTACTTAAACCTAACTAACCTAAGGACATCACACACATCCATGTCCGAGGCAGGATTGGAACCTGCGACCGTAGCGGTCACGTGGTTCCAGACTGAAGCTCCTAGAACCGCACGGCCACACCGGCCGGCCAACCGAGGACACTAACGGATTCTTGAAGCGGTCCGGCGCCTACATAGAGCTAGCCGGTCGGAATCCTGGAAGTGGTAGAGATACATTTGGGTTCAAAATGGTTCAAATGGCTCTGAGCACTATGGGACTTAACTTCTGAGGTCATCAGTCCCCTAGAACTTAGAACTACTTTAACCTAACTAACCTAAGGATACCACACACATCCATGCCCGAGGCAGGATTCAAACCTGCGACCGTAGCGGTCGCGCGGTTCCAGACTGTAATGCCTATAACCGGTCGGCCACAACGCCCGGCAAAGAATGGAATCTGCACGCCAGCACCGCAACTGGACGTCCACTGAATGGCGACAGGAATGAGCAAAAGTATACATCTATCGTTGTGGATCATGTACACCCCTAAATACATTTTGTTGTTCCTCAGTTCGATGGCGTCTACCAGCAGAAAGATGCAACGTATCACACAACTCGCAGAGTACATGCGTGGTTCGAAGAGGTGCACGATGGGATTAACGTACTACCCTGGCCGCCAAACTGCGCGGATTTAAACACTATCCAGGATGTGTGAGACCACCTCTATCGGGCTGTTTGTGCCATGAAACCTCGACCGAGAAACCTAGCGCAGTTGTCCCCGGGACTGGAGCGTACACGTCTCCACATCCCTTTTGGTACCTTATAAAACCTGCACGTCTCGCAGCGGTCCATTCTGCGAAAGGCGGTTTTTCAGGCTTTTAAAAGTTGGTCACATTTATTTGAGTGGACAATGTATCTCGCTACGCCTCGCGAGCACTCTTGAGAATATATGAAGATGGCATCTGTTCTTTCGGACATGTCCGAAAGAACAGATACCATCTTCATATAGTTAAGTCTGACCGGTCATTGACCTCCTCCTTCTGTGCTGGATGAACACGCATTGCCCGAAGTCTTACGGCATTCGGTAACATTGTCTGCAGCGAGTAATGAATGTAATGGGCAGGGGCACCACGAATATAGTGTGTGGACCTTCAGTTGTGAACGTGGGTCTCACGGGGAACGTGCAAGGGATAAATCCCTGCAGTCGCACTATCCTCTGTGCCCTCGGGGGCTCAGATGGATACAGCGTCTGCCACGTAAGCAGGAGATCCAGGGTTCGGGTCCCGGTCGGGGCACACATTTTCACCTGTCCCCGTTGATGTATCCCAACTCCTGTCGACAGCTTAGCGTCTTGATTTAATTATCGTTTCACTCATGACAGTAGTTCAGAGTGCTCTTGGAGGAACTAACCAAGTACACACTACTCAAGGAAAGGGTATTTTTTTAAGAAAAACCTTAGTACATATCACTGACATGTAAGTCTGGAGAAGAAATATTTTTTTATTAATAGTATCACATTTCTCTGTCTGCGATAAGCTACTTAACATTGAATACCGTTATTCATCAGTTAATATGCCGTATGTACTTGTTACAAATCGCCGCTATTTTATCTTCGCTTAACGATCCTCTGTCAGTTTTACTTCTATTTATGATGGCAATTGTTGTTTTATAAGTCACGAAAACAATATTTTATGCTATTGTGGGACCGCAATCTAGCGCGTTGCGAATAGAATCTCGTTCATTAATGGAGTAAGAAAACCGGAGAATCCAGTGAAATTTATTTCTTCACTGTCGTAAGTCTGTAGCTGATATATATGTTTATGTGTCAACAACATATCACAAGCTTCTGCATCCATGTGATTGTGTAAGAATGTATAATGCTAAAAAAAAAAAAAACCTGCAGCTTGGATAGAATATGCATCCTACTTTATTTCAATGTATCTCTCGAACAACCTTGAGAATGGGACATAGTGTTTTAGCCTAGGCTAACATATCACAATATCACATAGGTTTCGTTCATTTATTATATTCGTCTCTGGAGACGTTTTAGTGAAATGATGTATTTATTTTCTCTTAAGCGCGTTCCTGTAGATCAGTAAAAGTATCCAAATCATTTACTTTTCAAATATGTGCTAAATTCCCAGTATGTACGGCGTCCATGACAGTATCTAAAACCCCCGCCCGTAAGTCTTAGATGGTCATAGAAGTTAAGAAGACACTCATATAAGCCATGTTACTGATTTACGCTTTCTGTTTGCATTAAGGTTCTTAAAAAATGTGCCAGAATGTTTCTAGCGTTTGATACAACAATGAAATGATCGTACCCCATTTATTGACCGGGATATCCCCTTTGGGGTTCGGCCGCCGTATTGCAAGTCTTTTTAGTTGACGCCACTTTGGCGACTTGCGTGTCAATGATCATAAAAATGATGATGGACACACAACACCCAGTCCCCTGCCGGGTACCGAGCACCGCCCTTCTTGCGTGGTAGACGGTAACGCTACCGCTGCGCTACGGAAGCGGACAGGGCATTGGATAGTGATTGAAATTATGAAACAATTACCATTATTTACCGTCCAATCCAGGCGTTTTATTGCGAAGCCCGGTTTTAAACTAAACTATACCATCAAATTCCAACTAGTATTTTTTCGTTTACGAAGCGGTTGTCGTATATATAATGTGACAGTCCGTGGGGAAGTGTTTGTAAGTATATGTGAAACATTCATATACCATACGGAATTGGAGGTGCAGAGTAGCTCTGTAGGTTAACAAGATTGGAAAGATGACTTTATTTTCTCGAGGATTACTGCCTCTCAATACTCGTTTTTAGGTAATTCGAATTGTGTGTACGGAAATATGAGACACCTTCTGGAACAGAAATTGATTTATTTATCTATTATTTATTTAGCGTGTGGCAGAAAACAGTATTATTATACATAATGTTGGAGATGTGAAACAATGGTACTAATAAAAAATAAATAAAACATAGAATGTAAATAACTTACTGTGGGGTACAATAGTATATAATACCAAATTTAATTTCTCAAGCCAATAAGTTGCATGCCTGGTCACAGCCAGGAAGTCTTCTGCATGTTACAGAGTCTGTTGGTCTGGGTTTCTCGCCACAACTGTGAGAAGACTTACGCACTTTTTACCATAGGAAAAGAAAGTCGTTGCATTTATTGTTCTGCTGGCTTTGAAATTCATACAAAACAGAACAGACGAAGAGAACGGTTCTTTTCAGGATCACATAACGTCGGAAGTAGGACAAAACCTGCGAATCTCTCAAATGAACATAGAGGCCATAAGCAAACAAAAGAAACTGGGGAAAAAAAAGAAAACAAAATTTCTGATTAAAAAAGCAGGAGTGCTTTTATCGTGTTTGTGCTGTATAAAAAAAGATCATGACGATTTCCTGTCGAATGAAACGAATTTTTGGTGTAAGACTGTAGAATGAAATTGCCTATTTACAGTGTTGCGTATCGAGGATTACTCCCAACTGGAGAAAAATTCTAATTGCAGACAGCGGTGACTGCATTGGCCATTGTGCACACTCCAGCCATTTTTTCGTGGAATAAGATAAAATACGAACGCATAATGAGTCTTATGCAATGTACATATTTTTGACTTTTGATCCTGTCTCAAGTTAACGTGTCACTTCAGATACTAGCATGGAACGTCTGTATGTAAATGTCCGTGATAAGCAGCTTCAGTTGATATTATTGTAAGGAGCGATCAAAAAGTTTCCGCTCAAAAGGCAGTACAGACCAGAAACGGCAAGCCGATCAGACAAAATCGCCGTGAGCATTGAGGCAATCATCCCACAGATACGCCAGTCTGAAGGTACCCGTTAGGTAAAACACTGCGCCCTACTGCGTGAAGAAGTCTGCAAGTGCATGCTGCACATGCTCGTCCAGCAGGAATCGTATGACTACTGGGCAAGTACTCGAGTGTCTCCCACTTGAGATAATGTAATGTCTGCGTTACGGCATTTGCGATATGGGGACGTAGATTATCATCCACTTGTCGCACCATTCCGTAACTGTGATTTTCGACAGACATGATACCACATACACGTTATTCAATTTCCGATGTATGTCTAACAGTGTTTACCCTCCAGGAGCGAAGAAAAAATAACACATTGGTACTGTTTGGACGCGTTTGGTAATACCGTCGCCATAGTTTACGTTTCCGCATTTACCCACGCACGTTGGAAATACACTAATGGAAGCCTGAACCCCTACCTACATTTCTGTGCTTCTATACTTTCATCGGAGTAGCGCTACGTTGCATATACCCTGCAGCAACGTTCTCAAACGCATATTTTTTTATCACCTCTTATGTATTAAAAATGACCTCTTTAACTCTTCGAGCGTTTAATCATAGGTGTTCGAAAATATTTCTCTGTTTTTCAAGCAGCTCATCTTAAGGCAACTTCCTGTTTAGTAGAGCTGTGATCGTGATAGAATCGGGGCGCAGGCCTCAAGGACAAAGATGTATAGTCTCGGCGTCCTCGACGTACGTCCCGTCGACCTCAGCTTCGTCGGAGGCCACCAGGCAGTTGCCGTGAGAACCGAAAACAAAGCAGCGTCGTGTGCGATGTGAATGTCAATTAATCCATTATAAATCTCTACGTTACAGAGAAGAGAGGACTGACGGACACTTCGTTGTTCTCCTTTCGGTTGTGGGCATTGGCTGTCGAAATAGTTCAACGAAGCTGTGTTAGGGATTAATCTCTGTCAGCAGCTTTACTTTTACAGCTATAGCGGATATCTGGTAAAGACACAGCTTGTTTTCGTATCAAAATGATGCGTCGCACATGTTTCACGAGAACGAGCTCCGAGATGCCATTTTTTTCTTCTTGCGGCATTTGTCTGATGAGGTTGAGAACTGCGCATGACTGGTCGACTGGTTTAGTACTGCTCTCGCTATCTTCGATTTCTAGATGAAGCTCGGTATCAGCGAAACAAGCCTCACCCGGCTGAAAAAGGCTGAGAGATTTAGACAGAGTGTGACTCTGTGCAGAACGAAATCGCACAGCCTTGCACAATGTAAGCCAATGCGGACGTGTAGGAAAAGCTCATTCGTAAAGGCGACAGCGCATAGCATGCTAGTGCGATGCATTCTCGAATACTGTTCGAGTGTTTGGGATCCCCACCAACTCTGTGGGAATCCAAGGAGGGAAGGCGAAGTTCTTTTAGAAAAGCACTGTTGCGGAAATTTAAAGACCTGGCATTTGAGGTCGACTGCAGAACGATTCTGCTGCCGCCAAAGTACGTTTCGCATATGGAACACGAAGCCCTCCCGGCTAGCCGATCGGTCAAACGCACGGCTTTCCAGAGTGAGAAGGAGCGCATGGCCTTCGGCACGAATCCGCCAGGAGGACTTTTGTCGAGGTCCGGTGAGCTGGCCAGTCTGTAGATGGTTTTTAGGCGGTTTTCCATCTGCCTCGGCGAATACGGGCTGGTTCCCGTTGTTCCGCCTCAGATGCAGTATGTCGTCGATTGCTGCGTAAACAAGTTCTTCACGTACGTGTACACGACTATTACTCTACCACGCAGACTGCGGTAGTCGTCGTGGGGTTGTGGACCACTGCGGCTTCGGCGGGGACGGAGCCTCTCTGTTGTTTCTAGGCCCCCGGTTATCATACAATACAAATACACACGAGAAACGCGAAAATAAAATGCGAGGAATTAGGGCTCGTACGGAGGTCTTCAGACAATCGTTTCTCGCACGCTCTATTTGCGAGAAGAACAGGAAAGGAAATGGCTAACAGGGTACAGAGAACCATCCGCCATGCACCCTACGGTGATTTGCGGAGGACGTATGTAGAAGTAGATGCAGTATATAGATATTTTAAAAGGAAGAACCAACGTCATTGGCGGACATATAGTGCAAAAAACAGTCGCACGTATGCAGAGGTTGGAGTCTTCCCATAATTATGCTCAAAGGAGAAATACACTGCCAGAAAAAATTAGTACACCTGGGAAGATGGTGTCTGTTTTACTCAGATGACGGCATAGGCCACCTGGGGATTAATAAAAACACTCCGTCTTCAGGCCACGAGTGGCCTACCGGGACCATCCGACCGCCGTGTCACCCTCAGTGGAGGATGCAGAGAGGAAGGGCATGGGGACAGCACACCACTCTCCCGGTCGTTATGACGGTATTCTTGATCGAAGCCGCTACTATTCGGTCGAGTAGCTCCTCAGTTGGCATCACGAGGCTGAGTGCACCCCGAAAAATGGCAACAGCGCCTGGCGGCCTGGATGGTCACCCATCCAAGTGCCGACCACGCCCGACAGCGCTTAACTTCGGTGATCTGACGGGAACCGGCGTAGCCATTGCGGCAAATCCGTTTCCCTGGAGATTAATACATATACTGATAATAGTTTCAACGTCGTCCACCATAGGTACCAAGCCCCGGAACTGGGGATGCTCACAGCCAAGAGGATCAGTGTGGTGCAAACGTGTGAAGCAAGTAGGCAGCCACACCACGCAGACACACTCGTGCTTCCTACAGCCAACTGAGCAAATTTGAAATGGGTCAAATTGTGGCCTTACGGCTGGCGCGATGGTCCTTTCGGAGAACTGCCACACAAGATGGACGTGCTGCGTCAATCGTACAACGATGCTGGTATCAGTGATCCAGTGAACATTCTCACACAGGTAGACTAGGTTCTGGGCGCCTACGCAGCGCAGACGCCTTCCAGGATCGTCATATTGTAAGATCAGCAGAGGCAAATCGTACAGCTACCACAGATAAGACGGCTTGTGAACCAGCGTGACAACACGAACTGTTACGAACCGATTATCGGCAGTGTGACTCGGGGCGCGCACACCTATAGCCCGTCTTCCAATCACTCTCGCATTCGGGACGACGACGATTCAATCTCGCGTCTGGCCATACTGATTTAGGTTTTCTGTGATTTTCCCTAAATCGCTCCAGGCAAATGCTGGGATAATTCCTTTGAAAAGGCACAGCCGACTTCGTTCCTCATCCTCCCCTAATCCGATGAGACCGATGACCTCGCTGTTTGGTCCCTTCCCCCAAACAACCCAACCTCCCCCCTCCCCCAAACCCCCTCCACTCACGCCACACCATCGACCTGAGTGGCTCTACTAGTGCCGTCAGAGGGTCACTTGGGAAATGGAATGGCGCGCCGTGGTCTTCGGCGATGAAAGCAGATTCTGTCTGCGCGGAAGTGATTGTCATTCGCGCGTACTACGTTGGCCTGGTGAGCGCTGTCTCGTAGAGTGCATTCGTCCTAGACACACTGGCCCCACCCCAGGATGTGATAAGCTACAACTCTCGTTCACCTTTGGTGTCTCTGGAGTGGACGCGAACCAGCGCTCGATACGTGCAGAGTGTCGTTAAATCCATTCTTTTGCCGTTCTTGCAACATGAAGGTGACGCGTCGTTCCAACAGGATAACGCTCGCCCACACACTGCCCGTGAAACTGAAAGTGGCCTACAAGACTCTCAGCAACCTGCCTGGCCAGTATGATCTCCGGACTTGTCTCCAATCGAATCCGTATTGGATATGATTGGAAGTGGAGTGAATTGTGCGACTTGTCAACCAACAGTTCTACAGAACTAGGTGAACAGGTAAAGCAGGCGTGGCATAACATATCCCTGGATTATATTCGCTGTTTATACGATTGGCTAGATAACAGAGTTAGCGCATACATTACCGCCCGTGGAGGCTACACTCTGTTCTAATATGGGTGTTTCAGCATGGGTCGGTTCCTGATACCCCAGAACTGCCCGTGCTATTCATCGATAAATGTAATCAATTCATGTTCTCCATGTGTACTGTTGGCAACGCCCTTGTTGCAGTGGATACATCGGTTCCCGGGAGATCACCGAAGTTAAGCGCTGTCGGGCGTGGCCGGCACTTGGATGGGTGACCATCCAGGCCGCCACGCGCTGTTGCCATTTTCCGGGGTGCACTCAGCCTCGTGATGCCAATTGAGGAGCTACTCGACCAAATAGTAGCGGCTCCGGTCAAAGAAAACCATCATAACTTCCGGAAGAGGAGCGTGCTGACTACACGCCCCTCCTATCCGCATCCTCGCCTGAGGATGGCACGGCTGTCGGGGGGTCCCGAAGAGCCACTTGTGGCCTGAACACGGAGTGCATGTGTACTGCAGCAACAATAAATGTTGAATGAACTGGAAACCTGGAAAATGGGGTACAAATTTTTGCCGGCAGTGTATAATCTGAATACACTAGCGAACACTGTTTCAGAAAACATGTAGAAATATTGGTCGAGGATGAATACCTGTTGAACTGAATGTCACAGTCGGAAAGAAAATATATTTTAACAGTGCTGAATTTCTTAGTAGCTTACCAAAACCATTCTAAATGAATATCTTATTCTACCGTATCACAGAGGAAGGATTATCGTGACGTAAGGCAAAACCTCTTATAAATTATGAATGTATTGAGAAACAAAGAGAGTATTTCACTATAGGTGAAGAAAGCAATGAGAATAGTTTTGTTTATAATTACCAACTATTTTGTATTTTGACGTGACGTTGTAGAACCAAGAGTAGCACCAGATGATAGATTTGGAAGACTAGATAATTTTTTTTTTTTTTTTTTTTTTTTTTTTAGTCTTATAGCTCCGTCTTGTCTCGATAGCGGGCCATTAGTGATTATTGTAGGCAGGCGGCTATGTGGCACGAATGGCTCGCTTGTTCCTGTCTGATAGATGCTGTATTGGCCACATCTGTAGCGCTCTAAGCGACCGAATAATTCGTCGAAATTGTTTACAATGCTCGCCAGATTAATCGTAAACGGCGTTGGGCACACGGCGTGATATATTACCGTTCTGTAATGTGCCATCGTTGGCGGGCTTCATAAATTCCATGGAGAGGTTTACGTTTTCCCTAAGCAGTTCACCAAACCTTTTAGTGATCCAGTTGGCTGTCTACGTACTCACGTTACATTAATTTCGTGAATGAGCTTTTCGGCGAGCTGTATACGAAATACTAGATAAAATACGGATTTGTCATTCTGGTTCGGGATCCCATGCTACCTCTGATTCATTTTCAACAGACTGCTGAATTTAACAAATAACAAGCCACTAGGTCGTTGTGGTTCAGTCATTTTTCCTTCTCTAATAATCACGCTGCCGATGTTACTAACAACAGATTTTTCCTTTCGGGCACTGCAGCCTTCAGGAATTCAATGGAAGGCGCAATCATTGGTGCACGAGGCGTTTCGTTGAAATAAATGGTTTATTCAGCTCTACTGTCCAACTGACCTTTGATCAATGACAAGTGGAAAATTGACCAGTGCCGTTCAGTGAAGTATTTATCTCAATAGAACAGCGTGTGTGAGAATGGTCATGATTACATTTTACGTTAATAGCGTACAACGAGGGCACAATTCGTTCAAAACTGGTCTCTGAAATCCGGTGCTTTTTATTTGCTCTACGCTTTCCCGCCCGACGCCGAAATCTGTGTGGACGGTAAAAGTGCGATAAGAAGACATTGTAATGTTATCTTTTTCTTGATAGAAAGTAGCTTATCAGTGAAGAGTGCACAGATTACATTCAACTTAACGGGACAAAACCAGACAGCGCCTGATTTAGCACTTCTTTGTTCACAGCAATAGTTAACCGCTGAAGAGGCCATTCCATCTTACCCGCATCTGTTCACGCAGAACAAGGGATCTCACGGTTTTTCCCATAAATGTTAAATAATAACATCCACTCATTTCGTGTATATTTGTATTCGTAATTCTGTGACAAACAACGCAACGTTTAGCTCGATTTAAAGTAGATGGCATTTGACAGGTAGCGGGATGGAACACCCCAACCAACATTACACACCTAGCACAGTCGGATCCCTATGTCTACCGGCTTAAACTCCGCAAAGCATTCTGCCTGCCACCATTTCTCAAGTAGGAAACTTTTCTGAATGTGAATTTTCGCCTGTTCAGCGAAAAAAACTACAGCTCTAATTACAATGAAAAACAGCTTTTTCACATGCTTCGAGAGTCTATGGAAATTTATAAGTGAATTTAAGAATTTTTACGTAATTGTATGTGGCTGATAGAAACTTTAAATTTGATATTTAGTAAGAGATACCGACAAATCTGAAAAATAAAAAAAAAAAGCCATTTTCCGAAGCCCACGCGTAGCAAACATAATCCGTTGCGAGATCTATGAAAGAACCATTTTCAACCGGGGTACTTTCGTAATTAAAAAAAAGTATTTTCGCGAGTTCAGTACATTACGAGTTACGTCGTGATAAGTTTGAAACTGTTCCCAGGATGGGAAACTTTTACCCGATTCAAGAAAATGCACCTAATTCTATCTCTAATTAAAATCAAGAAGAGATTTTTGAAATCTGAATTAAAAACAGCCCTTGTTGCAGCTTATTCTTTTATTAACTAAAGCCAGAGATTTTAATAAAGTCGCCCCAGCAAGTGTCGGCGAGTTCATCTGATTCGACGTGTGCTTCGGTCTAGCACAGAGCCGTTTGATTATTTTAATATGCTGTAAAAGGAAAATCTTAAGATAATCTGAAGATACCCCACGAAGGCGAAATGTGCAGTTACTAAAAGAGTAACTTGCAACCAAGACTGTTTGTAATTCAAATATTTTACATGCGGTTGCTGTACGAGACGGCCTAATGGAGTAGAAGAAATTTTACTTTTGAAATGGTAGAGACGCCGTGGGTCTCTATACCACAAGAGCATCACAGAATTTTTGTGTGTTTTTGTTGGAGATACAACGCGGAGGCTGTGATGGCCGCAGCAGACAATATCCGTCGCGCACGAGGGACGCGAAATAATTTAAATTGGAGTACAGCAAAATTACTTTCGATTTTTCGTCGCCTCGGGCCCAGTATAACCTGCACATTGTATACTAAACATTCGCGTCTATTTACCATGACTGGAAATATACGTGAAATATCCACTAGAGTTCATCATTTTTTGTATGAAAGTACGTCAGCGGTTATGATGCTTCTTGGTCACTATTGTTAAAATTCTTAATGACTCAGACGGCATCGACAGTCAATTATGTTCCAAAAAATTTCAATAAAAGCTTTCCTTGTGCTTTTCAAGAGATACATAATTCGAATGGCTCTGCCAACGAAGGCAGATTGCTTTATGTTATGAAGAAACAGCGATTTTCCGCACGACTGTAAAATGGAAGCAACAGAAACTTCCTGGCAGATTAAAACTGTGTGCCCGACCGAGACTCGAACTCGGGACCTTTGCCTTTCGTGGGCAAGTGCTCTACCATCTGAGCTACCGAAGCACGACTCACGCCCGGTACTCACAGCTTTACTTCTGCCAGTATCTGGCTGTGAGTACCGGGCGTAAGTCGTGCTTCGGTAGCTGAGATGGTAGAGCACTTGCCCGCGAAAGCCAAAGTTCCCGAATTCGAGTCTCGGTCGGGCACACAGTTTTAATCTGCCAGGAAGTTTCATATCAGCGCACACTCCACTGCAGAGTGAAAATCTCATTCTGGAAGCAACAGAGTTTGTCGTAGTTGGCCGCGCGGGATTAGCCAAGCGGTCCAAGGCACTGCAGTCATGGACTGTGCGGTTCGAGTCCTCTCTCTGGCATGGGTGTGTGTGTGTTTGTCTTAACGATAATTTAGGTTAAGTAATGTGTAAGTTTAGGGGCTGTGACCTTAGCAGTTAAGTTCCAAAAGATTACACAAACACCTGAACATTTTTTGTCGAGGTTGCCACTTGTGCTGGAGAATACTGGCTCAATCAGTCAATACCGATGGAGATGGCGCAGTGGTTAGCACATTGGGCTCGCATGAGGGAGGACGACGGTTCAAACACGCGTCTGGCCATCCTGATTTAGGTTTTCCGTAATATCCCTGAATCGTATAAGGCAAATGGCGGAATGGTTCCTTTGAAATGGCATGGCGATTTCCGTCCCCATCCTTCCCTAATCCGAGCTTGTGCTCCGTCTACCCCGTTGTCGACGGGTCGTTAAACAGTAATCTCCTCCTCCCCTTTCTCCTCAGTTAGTCGACAGCAGACACTACAGATAGCTTGTGACGTGTCTCAGTGGCACTGCCAAGACCCTCTTTGTTAGTGGCTACATTTCCAGGAACCAGAGCGGAATGTGAATGGGTTCTTAAGGAGTCGTATGATTGTCTGGCAGCCGTGGCAGGCCACACGCGCGCCAGTATCCCTCTGTGAGTCGTTCGCTGGCGCGCTACCTTGACTGTGGCGTTTCCGGGAACAGTGACGCAGCCCGCCCTAGAAACACACACGTACACACTCACATATTTCCTCTGCTTGGCGTTACTTACCGGAGACGTTCAGAACATCCACAGCCCTTTCCGAAGTAAGGAAACCCTGTGCTTGGTTGCATGAGGAACATTTTCAACAGTAAGACGTTAGTCAATGGTTACAATGACACATTTCAGGTTTTTACACTGATCATTCGTACCCTGTGTTTGTAGGTGACTTCCACTGTGCGTATTTTGCCGCACAGTATACTAGTTGAAGATTATTACCAATAAGAGACTTCCCTTATTTCCAACGAGAGCAAGCTACGGGAACAGAGTTATGACATGTATCGATGACAGCTTGCGTTTACTTCTCTGTAACTAGAATGAAATTTTCAGTCTACAGCGGAGTGTGCGCTGATATGAATCTTTCTGGCAGATTAAAACTGTGTGCCGGACCGAGACTCGAACTCGGGTCCCGAGTTCAAGTGCCGGTCCGGCACATAGTTTTAATCTGCCAGAAAGTTTCTTAGTTTCTGTTTATAGGGCACAGTGCTTACAACAGCTACGTGTTAACTACTTAGTTGCATGTTACGTGGATCATAATTATAGCCTATCACTGTCATGTAGAAGGAGTCAGTTTTACGATTACAGTACACTTTATGAGCGAAAAATAACACGAAAAATCTCACTGTTTCTCCACATACATATACTTACACAAATTTTAAAAAATATCTTCTGTGAAGTAAAAGAAGTTAACAAGCAGATATGATTTCGTGCTACCAACGCTCGTCATCAGGTCACACTGCTCACTGCTACGGCTGAGGGACCATGTTGAAGTTGTAAGTTTAGAACGAGCAAATACTCCGCTAAAGAGGAAATCATTCGTTTTACTGTCATTGCAGATTAGTCCGAATATCTCGAGAAATTTAGGTTTACTTCCCAGTATTCTTTTAGTCTGTCTCCGAAACATCTGTCAACCATGTTCTTACTTACTGCTGTAGGAGTTTCTGAAAAAAACTTTCTTGTGAAAATGTCTTAAGCGTCTGCTGCCTACAAAGTCTGCGACACGGTAACACGCAGACCTTCGGCATCGTACGTTTCTGTATCCGATTATTCTTCATTCCGGTCTGTGCGTAAACAGTGAGTTGCATATATTTCTTGTGCACGGGACGCGAGGAAGGCCTTGAAACACTCTGGTGATCGTCTGAATTATGCATGAGCTCCGCCGCACACCAGGCTTCCAGCCGCGACGCGAAGAGTGTTGGAATGCTTCTAGTCTTCAGACATTCATCGACAGATTCATACGTGCCCAAACTGCTTCATGTTCCTTTCAGTCATTATCTGCTTTCTGCCGCGTGGCAGTGCTTAATTTCGCAACGCGTATACTGACCGGAAATTTGTGTCTTCGCATGTCGGAAGTAAAAGAAAAAGCAAAAGTTATGAGTCTAGTTTCTTTCAGTGTTGGTCCTGTTACATTACTAAATCGGTATGAGAACGCTTCCATCATCTTGTTGATAAAGTATGGCCTTGCCTTCTTCCCATCTTTGAACTGACTTATCCAACCAATTAGAGGAGAGCCTACTGTTTAATGTAGACTCCGAACCGAACAGACTTTTCTTTGGGTCTGTAGTCTGGAACTCAACCACTGAGCCACCTATCGTACTTTGAGGTGAAAAAAGTCATGAGATACCTCCCAATATCGTGTCGGACCCCTACTTCCCCGTAGTACTGCAGTAACTAGACTTGGCATGAACTGAACAAATCGTTCGAAGTCCCCTGCAGAAATACTGACCCATGAGACATGGATAGCCGCCCATAATTGCGAAAGTGTAGCAATAGCAGGATTTTATGCACGAACTGACCGATTTGGGTGGCCAAAACATTACCTCGAACTGTCCAGAATGTTCTCCAAACCAATCACGGATGATTCTGACTTAGTGACATGACATAGTTGTTTAGCAATATGAAGTCCATGAATGGCTGAAAATGGTCTCCAAATAGCCGAACATAATCATTTCCAGTCAGTGATCGGTTCAGTTGGACCAGAGGACCCAGTCCAATATGTAAACACAGCCCACGCCATTATGGTGCCACCACCAGCTTGCACAGTGCCTTGTTCACAGTTTGTGTCCATAGCTTCTTTGGGTCTACACAATACTCGAACCCTGCCATCAGCATTTCCCAACTGAAATCGGGAGTCATCTGACCAACCACGGTTTTCCGGTCGTCTAGGGTGCAACCGACGTGGCCACGAGCCCAGCAGAGGCGCTGCAGGTGACGTGGTGGTACCAAAGGCGTTCTCATCGGTCGTCTGCTGCCACCGCCCCTTTAACTCTAAATTTCAGCGCAATGTCCTAACTGATACGTTCGTCGTAAGTCCGAAATTAATTTCCGCAGCTATTTCACGCATTGTCCCTTGTCTGTTAGCGCTGACAACTCTGCACAACGCCGCTGCTCTCGTTAAGTGAAGGCTGTCAGCCGTCGCTTTGCCACTGGTGAGAGGTAAAGCCTGAAATTTTGTACTCTCGGCACGCTCTTGACAATCTCGGAATACTGAATTCCCCAACGATTTCCGTAATGGGATGTCCCAAGCGTCTAGCTGAAACTACCTTACTGCGCTGAAAGTCTATCAATTCTCGTCGAGCGATCATAGTCACATAGGAAACCTTTACACATGAATCACCCGACAACTTCCGTCAATGCATTGCCCTTTTGCACCTTCTATACGCGATGCTACCGCAATATCTAGAAGTTGCCATTCCATGACTTTCGTCGGCTCAGTGTGTACAGTAAATGATTAGAAAAATGAAAAATCATTATCTTGTGGTAAGAGCAGCAGTAGTATAAAGGTTCATAGTTTACACGAATGACAGATTAATCGCTGCAGCTTCCAGTCACTCATTAATGTTTTTTTCTATAAAAGTTGCCCTGCGTTTGTTGTTAGCAGGGAACTACAATGAATTTTCCTTCAATCAGGTAACAGATCAAAGGCAAGCCCTGGAGGTGCTGTTACAGACAGCATGTACCATATTCAACTACTTCTTATTTAACCTTTCCTATCTAATGTATGATGTTTTCAAGCACGAACTACTTCATGGCGTTACACTAAATTTCTTGTGTCTCTCGGGAGCAGCAGTATAAAGGGAGGCCGGGGGAGCTGAGTTGTCAGTAGTGGGGCAGTAACTGCAGTCAGGAGAGCACACTGACCTCGAACGTGGACTAGTCACCGGATGAAACTTCCTGCCAGATTAAAACTGTGTGCCGGACCGAGACTCGAACTCGGGACCTTTGCCTTTCGTGGGCAAGTGCCCTACCAACTGAGCTACCCAAGCACGACTCACGTCCCGTCCTCACACCTTTACTTCTGCCACTACTTCGTCTCCTACTTTCCAAACTTTACAGAAGCTCTCCTGCAAGGTTCGCAGGAGACCTTCTGAAAAATTGCCTTGTGCCATTCCGGTAGAAGGGTCTGGGTTTGTCGAACGCCTGGAGAATGTTACCTACCATCTTGTGTAGTGCCAACAGTGAAATGCAGAGGAAGTGTTGTTACGGTATGGGGGTCTTTATCGTGGTTAGGGTATGGCCTCGTTATTGCGCTAAAGAAAGCGCTAAATTCTGAAGGATATGAATACATTTAATAGCATTGTGTACTGCGTACAGTAAAGGAACAGTTTGAAGACGATGTTTGTTTGTGAGGCATTGATTTGTGGCCAGTAACATTCCTGAAATGGACTGGGCTGTCAATAGTCCCGACCTGTACCCTCCGGGACACGTTTGGGATGATTGAGAACGTACTTCGCTCTAGGGCCGTCCGGGGTGGCCGAGCGGTTCTAGGCGCTTCAGTCCGAAACCGCGCGACCGCTAAGGTCGCAGGTTCGAATCCTGCCTCGGGCATGGATGTGTGTGATGACCTTAGGTTAGTTAGGTTTAAGTAGTTGTAAGGTCTAGGGGACTGATGACCTCAGATGTAAAGTCCCATAGTGCTCAGAGCCATTTAAACCATTTTAGCTACGCTCTAGAACCCAGACCATCACTACTTTTTCCGGTTTCGCTTCTGAGGAAGAATGGTCTGTTATTCCGCCATAGATAGCCGCGCGGGGTACCCTGCAGTCTCAGGCGTTTTGCCACGGTTCGCGTGGCTCCCCCCCCCCCCCCCCCCCCCCCCCCCCCCCCCGCGTAGGAGGTTCGAATCCTCCTATCTCCTCCCTCAGGCATGCTTGTGTGTGCTGTCCTTAGCGTAAGTTAGATTAAGTAGTGCGTAAACCTAGGGACCGATGACCTCAGCAGTTTGGTCCCATAGTCCTTACCACAAATTTCCGAAATTCCTCTACAGATATTCAAGCTCCTTATTGAAAGTATCCACAGCAGGGCTAAAGCCGCCAAGAAGGTGGAGCGTGGACACAATCCACGATAACGTACTACTCATTGGTGTCCGGATACTTTTGATCAGATAGTGTGTACAACACAGAATGATCTGAGGAGCATTGTTACAGAGAATTCTAAAGCCGTTTGATAATATTCCTGGCCTCTTACATTTGATTTGTTATTGCGGCTTTATCAGGTATTCTTAATAATAATACGTGGATATAATCTGTCCTTTTACATCCCCGCAACCTGAGGGGCCGAAAAATCCAAAACATCATTTTCGTTGATGAGGAACCGTCTTTATCAAGTTCGCCGTGCAGCGTCTTGCACGGTGATCTGCGACTAATTCTAACTTCTCTGTAGATTATTTAGTTTGCTACTTCGTTACGAGAAAAAACGAAAGAATTAACATAGCCGAAAGCGATTTGCAACTCACTCGAACGTCTTCGTTCAGTTATATATGGACGCAGTGCGGTAGTGCTTCTCACTTCTTTATAATCGCACGTGATCCTGAACTATTTTCTAATCTAAAAATTTCATCAGTAATATCACTCCCTACATTCTCTTTCATATGCTTTTTTAGTTAGTTGCATGTTCCATAAATGGTTTGCGTGATTCCTATCCTCACTCCGCGGAACGTATCACTTTGGAGGTCATGTATACATTATCTCCCTCCCTCCCTCTCTCTCTCTCTCTCTCTCTCTCTCTCTCTCTCTCTCTCTCTCTCTCTCTGTGTGTGTGTGTGTGTGTGTGTGTGTGTGTGTGTGTGTGTGTGTGTTTGTGTGCGCGCGCGTTTGCTTAGCCTCATTTACCGAATGCCGTATAGTACAGTGACTTAAATTAAATCAAAATGAACGATGGCATTGATTGACTGCTCTGTCGATTCTTGGTAGAAGTGAACAAATTAATCTTTGTCTTTACATGTTACATTTATCCTCTAAGTAAATATATTTTCCATTATACTTCATAGTCAACCATGATTAATTCAGCATTCGATTATGATGTACAAGGCGTTGTTCGGAAGAAATGTTTTCAAAGTACGTTTGAAATTTATTCTGCTACCTGTAAGATATTTTACGTTATTAGGAAAATAATCGATGATTGTTCTTCCTGCACATTGAACTCCTTTCTGAACTACTGAGAGCTTTATTAATGAGTATCAAAGGCAATGTTCATGTAGAAACTGAATCACAAGAGTCCGCAGCTCGTGGTTGTGTGGTAGTGTTCTCGCTTCCCACGCCCGGATTCCCGGGTTCGATTCCCGGCGGGGTCAGGGATTTTCTCTGTCTCGTGATGACTGGGTCCTTAGGTTAGTTAGGTTTAAGTAGTTCTAAGTTCTAGGGGACTGATGACCATAGCTGTTAAGTGCCATAGTGATCAGAGCCATTTGAACCATTTGAATCACAAGTCACGTTTCGACATTACTTGACACTGTATCCGTTTTAAACAGCAGCTGTGCAGACAGGCGAATAAATTGGCAAACAAATGGACGAACGAGGGAGGTTTTTAACCGCGTATCCATGGCATCGAGGTGTATTCAAGCACTTCGTCTCTTGTGGACCAAAAATAGAAACTTTATTAACGTAACGCGAAAGTGGTATACACGTCAGAAACAGAGTAAAATCTATAATGCTATCGTTAAAGGGGTAACGTTGTACAGGAGGTTCGGAAATTCTCGTTACAGTTTCCTAGGACTTATAGAGGGGATTGAGTACATAATACTTTGAATAGGAACCCAAGTGCTGAAACGTACAGTTTCTGTCCTGCGACGGTTTCAGTTCAGATGTTTAACTCACCCATTTTTGCTTGAGGAATTGAATTACCCATGAAGCAGTACAATTATTAGGTAACAATTCGAAAGAAAACCAGACGAAACATCAATTTATCACTTAAGCACATTTGTTTATACTAACACTTAAACATTACTGAATAAGATTTTCACTCTGCAGCGGAGTGTGCGTTGATATGAAACTTCCTGACAGATTAAAACTGTGTGGCCGACCGAGACTCGAACTCGGGACCTTTTGCCTTTCGCGGGCAAGTGCTCTACCAACTAGGCTACCGAAGCACGACTCACGCCCGGTACTCACAGCTGTACTTCTGCCAGTACCTCGTCTCCTACCTTCCAAACTTTACAGAAGCTCTCCTGCGAACCTTGCAGAACTAGCACTCCTGAAAGAAAGGATATTGCGGAGACATGGCTTAGCCACAGCCTGGGGGATGTTTCCTGAATGAGATTTTCACTCTGCAGCTGAGTGTGTGCTGCTCAGTTGGTAGAGCATTTGCCCGCGAAAGACAAAAGGTCCCGAGTTCGAGTCTCGGTCGGGCACACAGTTTTAATCTGCCAGGAAGTTTCACTTAAGCATTACTGTCTGTACGTACAGTATGCTGGGTTCTTTTTTGTTTTGGAATTATGTAAGCAGGTAACGTAAAGTGTTAATACAAAGAAATGTGCTTCAGTGATAATTGGTGTCTCGTTATGTTTTCTTAAGAATTGTTACCTAACAATTGTTTTGTAATTCAGTTACACAAGCTGAAGTGGATCAGTTAAACATCTGAACTGAAACCGCAGTGGAACGAAAATGGTACGTTTCCGAAACGGGTTCCTGTTCAAAATATCATGTACTCACTCTCCTCTAGAAGAGCTAGACGTTTGTAACGAACAAAAATACTAAGAAAGAAAATGTATATCTTACTGTGCATGACAGCGTTTCTCATACGTGTACAGTAAATATAAAACTAAGGCAGTCTATTATAACGGAAAGAAATAGTGTGATTCCCGCTGCAGTATGGGAGACTAGAAACGTGAAGGCACATAATTATTGCTCTGCGTCTGTGGAAAAGTTAGATGAGTTACCATATGAGGGTAATCATTATTCGCCTATAACTTCACTAGAATATGTTGGTGTCTGGTGGTCCCCGAAAGGTGGTGAACGAAACTGTTGCCGTAACGCACGTGAAGCCACTGAAAGGTCCATTGCTCATTCTCAGGGCACAGAGTCCAGACGCACATTTTCATTTAATGCGCCTGTGGTGTCGCCGCCAGACACCACAGTTGCTAGGTGGTAGCCTTTAAATCGGCCGCGGTCCGATAGTATACGTAGGACCCGCGTGTCGCCACTGTCAATGATTGCAGACCGAGCGCCGCCACACGGCAGGTCTAGAGAGACTCACTAGCACTCGCCCCAGTTGTACAGCCGACTTTGCTAGCGATGGTTCACTGACTTCTACACTCCCATTTGACGAGACGATAGTTAGCATAGCCTTCAACTACGTTATTTGCTACGACCTAGCAAGGCGCCCTTACCAATTGTTATTGATATTGTGCATCATGTAATGTCAAGAGCGTCGTTCGTCATTAATGGATTGAAGTTAAGTATTCCACCAGCTACGTCCGTTTTTCTCAATTCTAATTCCCTTGTCATGTTCCAGACGTCACGCCAGCCTGCGTGAGCTAAAACGCGTGCATTTCGGCCTCCTCTAGTAACACGGTGTTGGCTCTCCTGCCAACCACAACAGCGCCTCCGTCAGAAAATTCCCGTCTTAAATTTTGCAGCGCCAGAGAACCCCTTTCGTTGGAGCTTAATCTAGCTTAGGCCTCTGAAAAGGTCGCTTTCAGATATTATTAATGTGGCTCGTCGACCCCCCCGGGTAAGATTTGAAACTGATATGGCAAGTTAAACGCAACAAAAACTGTTAAAATACGTCTTGCTAAAGTTCAGTGAACTATGGCTGCTACAAAAGTTTTATTGGTTATCTGATATTTTGGTAGTACTCCTTTTCATTTTCCTCATCTGCACTGAAATAAACATAATTTTCTCGATGTGTCACTGCAGTCAGCTTGTTGCATAGCAGTGGGGGGACCTGTACTGTCAGACTCCCTCTACATCTACAACTACATACATTCTCCGCAAGGCTCTACTTGACATTCCCTTTCATGCTTCACTCGCAAACAGAGCGAGGGAAAGACGATATCTATATGCGTCAGTACGAGCTCTTATCTTCGTGGTCCTATGCAAAATCTACGTTCTGCAGTCAGCTTCAGATGCTGCTCCTTTAAATTTCCTGAGTAGTGATCCTCGAAAAGAACGTCCCTGAAGGGATTTCCATTTGAGTTCCCGAAGCATCTCGTAAAACCTGAGTATTAGTCCTGCCGGTAAAATATCTAGCAGCCCGCCCGTGAACTGTTTCGATGTCTTCCTTTAATCCGACCTGGTACGGATCCCAAAAATTCTAGCAGTACTCAAGAATGGGTCACACTAACATCCTATTTGCCGTCTCCTTTATAGATATTTTTCCAAAATTCTCCAGTAAGCTGAAGTCGACCATTCGTCTTCCCTACTACAATCTTTACATGCTCCTTCTATTTCATATCGCTTTGCAATCATTACGTCTAGATGTTCAATCGACGCGACTGTGTCAAATAAATGGTTCAAATGGCTCTGAGCACTATCGGACTTAATATCTGAGGTCATCAGTCCCCTAGAACTTAGAAGTACTTAAACCTAACTAACCTAAGGACATCACACACATCCATGCACGAGGCAGGATTCGAACCTGAGGCCGTAGCGGTACCAGTCTGAAGCGCCTAGAACTGCTCGGCCACACCGGCCGGCGACTGTGTCAAGCAGTATCCTACTAATGCTGTTTTCGAACATTAGGGATGTTTTTTCCTACTCATCGGCATTAATACCCTTCCTACGACCTTCTGCCATGGAAATCCGATAACGTCCGGTATTAGCAGATGGGAGCGAGTTGGAAGTACAACTTACTTGCATACGTATTTTCTCCTCAGTTTATGACCGTTAGTCTGATGGACTACAGGTGGTCTTGAGGCAACAACCAAATTAATTCTTTAAAAGAAGGTTTAGTATTAAAGAACTGCAAATTGACAGTCATAGAATATGCAAAGCATAACACACCGGCCATTTTCAGTATCGGCTTTCAGAACGCTGCTCAATATTTACAACAGAGCTCTTCGCTCCCTATCAGGTCACCCAGTACATCCGGCGACACAGGTTTTTTAATTGTTTCACATGCTCCGATTCTCTCAGTGCCTTGCAGAGCTTCTGTGTGCTGTACACAGTGTATCCCTTAGTGCAACGGGTCCAAGAAAGCTTCCATTTGCTCGCTGTTGAGGCAGCCCCTGTGATGTTCATGTGGGTCCCTGGTCACGTCGGTCTGACCGGAAACGAGGCTGCTGACGCTTCTGCCAAGGCGGTAGTCCTCCCACCTCGGTCCGCTACCTCTCCCATTCTTTCGGATGATTCCCTTGTTGCCGTCTGTCGGCGTATGGTGTCACTTTGGCATCACCACTGGTCTTCTCTTCACGGGAAGAAGCACTGGGGAATTATACCTCTCTCAGCGGCTTGGCCAACCTCAACTCGGCCCTCTCGCCGCGAGGACATCATTTTAGCTAGGTTGCGTATAGGGTATTACCTGTATCGTTTTACCCATCGCCATTTGTTAAGTGGCGATCCCCCGCGACTTTGTGCTCATTGTCCTCAACCTTCGGCGGTTCGTCATTTCCTGATCGAGTGTCCTTTATTTTAATGACTTACGTTCTCACGTATGCTTTCCATCTACCGGCCGTTTCAGCCAACGACGCGCGATTTGTCGAAAGCATTTTACTTTTTATCCGTCGCAGCAATATGGCGAAGCAATTTAATGTGTTTTGTGGACCTTCCTGCACGAGGAAGTCCTTGTTCTTAACCCATTTTCCTTTCGTCGATTGGGCTTGTTAAAAAAAGCCTGAAGCTCGTTAGGTGACAACGAAGTCCTTAGTGACGGAGTCCTTGCATGAAAACTTCTCTCTTAACTTGCCGTATCAAAGTTTGATAAAATTCTAAGCTTTCAATTATTGCCGCCATCATCGTCATAGCCTGCGTATGACTTAGCCACTGATGATAATGGGGACAATCGTCGATAGCGTTGGGTTTTAACTGAATCTGACGCCGCTAGTTTAACGAGAACTTTTAATCCGAAATATCATTTGATTGTTCATTTAAACTGTTACAGGAGCTACCGAAGCATGTCGCAATAGCACATCAAAGAAGACAGTACGATGCCAAAGATAAGAAACACAAGTGCATTTAGGAGAGTTCATTTTACGCCACATCGTGGTCGTCTACTGGAAACACAGTCGAAATGAACGGTCGGCCTAGGGACCCTAGGGCAGAGTGGAGATTACCGTCGAGGAGAGGGAGGGGGGGGGTCGGCAAATTTCGGTACCGTAATAGGTCGAAACCTGTCTGAAAGGCTACAGAGAATGCTAAAAATTGGTGTATATATTCTTGAATTTGTCGTCCATTACCAGACAGGTTACAATTAAATTGTTGCAATATACTAAGGCAAGTATTTCACATAAACGTTAACACTGCAAAAACAGAAATAAAAGAAAGTGTTCACAAATTCGACCCCCACAAACTCAATAATATAATTAATTTAATTTAATTCTTCCATTTTAACATTGCCAAAGGCTTTCACTATTATAATGCACTTAGAGGCCATGAATGAACAATGTTTTAGAATTATTTTCAGCCTCCAAGATGTGTGTCACTTAGGATTCTGTGTATCTATGTAGACGAAGAGTGTGTTTTTTGCTTCCGTTTCTCTCCGATTGATTGAACATTTATAGCATTTGCTATGAAAACGCACAGTTCCAAATTTCGACCCTGGGGCGAAAATAGGAACTGGAACGGGAACGAAGTTGGGAACATCTCCAGGTTTATTATAAAGGCCGCTACAGCAACATTGGCCAAATCCTTCAGAACAGCGATTACCTGCCAGAAGTTCCAACAAACGATTGAAATACAGCCCAATGTTTCAACACAATTCAGTGCTCAAAATAGGAATTGCAGGCTGTTAATCTGACTGCTGCACTAATTTACCTCAGCGTAAAAAAGATGAACTCCCTCGCACACTGAAGCTAAACGTAGCGCTGCGGTCTGTCTTTATCGTGGGCCTCGACGCGGAGTAGTTGACGTGGAGATGACGTCACGTCAGAGCATGCACAGTCGAAAACTGACAACTGCGTCCGTTCACTGAACAGTTCGTGGTGTGGCTAACCATCATTCCAGTACTCGACACTGGCTTCTAGCTACTGGGGAGAGAGCGCTCCAAAATATGTTTCCATCCATTTTATTTGGATACCAGCACGCATTCGAAGAGAAATAGTGTAATTTTGGCCCCATTTCCGGCGCGAACTCGAAGTGAAACGACATAAATTTAGTGTGCTGTAGCTCATTATCACATGATAATCATCCATCACTCAGAGTGAGAAAGAGACTTTGCAGGTCTCTTTTTATTTCCGTAGTGCCGTAAGAAAATCGCAGACCATCCAGTGAAAGGACTATTTTTTTGTTTACCACCCCTGTTGTGGAAATCCCCAAGCCATCTTTACGAGCTGGACATACGTGCAAGGTTGCCACTCTGTTTTTTCCAACCGCTAAGAGCATCCTGAGAAAGTTAAATAAAAATGGTTCAAATGGCTCTGAGCACTATGGGACTCAACTGCTGTGGTCATCAGTCCCCTAGAACTTAGAACTACTTAAACCTAACTGACCTAAGGACATCACACACATCCATGCCCGAGGCAGGATTCGAACCTGCGACCGTGGCAGTCGCACGGTTCCGGACTGCGCGCCTAGAACCGCGAGACCACCGCGGCCGGCTGAGAAAGTTCATCTGTCCACTCTAGCGGGAAGGAGCCACTCAGAGCCTGCTTTGTAACATCGTACCAAGACTAACGAAATCCTAGATTGAAATAAATAAAGTGAAATAAACTATTTGAGTCGATCGTCAGGTAAAAGGGGGGATACACATTCTTCTATCGGTATCGAAAGATAAACAGTAAAATTGCACCTTAAAATGCATTGAAATCTTAACAAAAAGTTTTGTTGAAACTTGACGTAAACAATTAATTGAACTGAGATTGATGGGCATGCGGACTGTACCATTAAACACTCACTCGTCAGTCGGGGCTGTTAGTGATGTAGTGGTAAGAGTTTTATTGCTGCTTCATTACCTACTGGGTTGCGAATTCTTACTAAGAGGGAACTACCCAGACTGACAAACTATTCCTGCGTCTATCACTCAGCTTTCAATTGGTTTGTTGTGTCGTGAAAGTATCGTAATAACAGCACACTAGACCCGCAACAAACTTTGTTTCTCGTCACAGAATTACATATATAAACAAGTCAGAGATACTTATCTAAAGAGTAATCAGATAGTCTCCCAGTCGTAGCAGGTATCCGGTCGATATCTAAGAGTATGACCGTCGGCACAGGACGACTGAAAGTGTGACCCTGTGGTGTGCGTAGGATTATTGTCATTTCCTTCTCTCCTGGGTAGTGTTTTCTTGCCTTCCTCCACATGTGTTGTGGGCGCATGTCCTCTTTCCGAAAGCTGTCGGAGTTGCCGTCTCAGTCAGAGTTCCATTGCTATGTTCGTGTTCGACGAAGTTTCTGGTCCTGTTGGAAATGTTACGGGTTTCTCTCCATTCAGAAAACGGGAAAGAGTCAGTGCATCTGCATCGTCTCCTTGTGTGATGGCCGTAGAGACCATAGCGAATTCAGGACTAGTTAAGATAGAGTTCAGTTGTTCATCACATAAACAAAGCTTTATACTGCCCACCAACCTTTCCCTCCAAGTAACCCACCAAGCCGCTAGTGAGGTGATTAATTTCCATGCAATACCGTCGTGGGCAAGGAATTGGTAAGTCTTCGGGTGGTTAACGCCTTCCAAAGTTGTCTGAGATCCATGTTCTTGGACTGGAATGGTTTCGTGTTGTCTGTGTAAATCTTATGGGGTAGTCAACGCCTTACGGGGAATCGCTGATGTCTCATACGAAACTTATGTTGACAAGTGTGTGCAGAGTTAGACGTCCATTGCTCGCGTGGCGGCAGAGGTGAAAAGAGAGATAAGTTATTTGTGCATTTCTCTTCCTACTTTGATGAATAGTGGTCCAGCAAAATCTATCACCGTTACAGCAGATAGTTTAGCGGGTGTAACTTGTGCAGATGGCAGCTGTGATTCAAATTGTTGTCCTCCTGAGTTCTTCAGCGCAGCACAGCGTAGCGTTCGATTTGAAAGAATTCACATTATATGCTCATTTAGGTTTATCATTTCGTCTCTATGTAACGCTTAATGGTGAGAAATAATGCATATTTGGTTACTCACATGTACATTGGTCGGAAATCTTTGATTACACTTACATACAAGGCCATGGTTTGAAAATGAACATGATTTTACGAAACTAGTCAACACAAATAAACTAAAATTATCGGAAGTGTGATGCAATTGAAGGAAAATGTGAAGATTTTAGTAACCCGAATCGCCGGTCATATCCTCTATGTTGGAACTTGATAAATATTTGTTATATTTTCCCACGCAGTGTTTGAGAGAGAAAATGCAGAGACATAGTCTGAATGTTTTTCGAAGAGCGCTCTGCTTGGCACAAGTGTGAATCGCAGAGTAGTCATGTAGATGTAAATGTAGATGTGGCAGCTTGTAGAATAAGTGGTTGAGAGATGGAGTTAAAATAACGCCGTGGCAAGCAGAATAGGGATACATCCTTCCAAAAGGCCTATGTCACAAGAGAATAGTACGCTTGTTCAGACGGCCCAGAGCGATGGTAACAGCTGAAATCCGGGAAGGGGATACAGCCGGAGTGCCACCACGAACCATCCGGAACAGATATCTGGAAGCCAGCTTGAGAAGCAGCCTGACACATTCAACGGTAAACACAGATTTGCTTGGTGCAGAGCCAGAGTCATGTTGCGCCTAGATAGGTGCTTCGGGTACTCAGCGACGACTCTGTAGCGGTCACATCAACGGCGACGACGCCGTGTTTACGTAACGTGGTGAAAGGTCACAAGAAGCAGCGATTCGCGAATGCGTACGTCTTAAACTGCTGTGCGAGGCATTACTGGATGACCTAACAGGGATGGTTTGGTAATAGTCGAATAGAAAATGAATAGAAACTTCCTGGCAGATTAAAACTGTGTGCCCGACCGAGACTCGAACTCGGGACCTTTGCCTTTCGCGGGCAAGTGCTCTACCAGTTTTAATCTGCCAGGAAGTTTCATATCAGCGCACACTCCGCTGCGGAGTGAAAATCTCATTCTGGAAACATCCCCCAGGCTGTGGCTAAGCCATGTCTCCGCAATATCCTTTCTTTCAGGGGTGCTAGTTCTGCAAGGTTCGCAGTAGAGCTTCTGTAAAGTTTGGAAGGTAGGAGACGAGGTACTGGCAGAAGTAAAGCTGTGAGTACCGGGCGTGAGTCTTGCTTCGGTAGCTCAGTTGGTAGAGCACTTGCCCGCGAAAGGCAAAAGTCCGGCGTTCGAGTCTAGGTCGGGCACACAGTTTTAATCTGTCAAGAAGTTTCATATCAGCGCACACTCCGCTGCAGTGCGAAAATCTCATTCTGGAGAAAATGAATTGTCGCCAGTATTTGTGGCAAGAATGGCAAACCTGTTTTCGTGTGCTTCATGACCAAGGTACCACATGGCATTCTTCAGCAGGATAACGCAAAACTTCACTGCACTCTTGAGGAATGTACGGACGCTTGACTGACCTGCAAGGTTCCCCAATGTGTCACACACAGAACATGCCTGGCATACGTGATGGGAACTTTCATGCCACCCATCAGCTGGCAGTTTACGTGTAATGCATGCCTGCGGAAAGCTTTGCTGCCAACTTCAAACAAACCGAACTTCGAGCTGACGAAGAGACGGGATTCGTTATTGCACCTGTCGTGTCAACTCGTCGTAAGAAATGGTCGATCCGCGCTGACACAAACGACGTTTCCGCCGTAGCCCTGTGCACGGCGTGTCGTTGCGGTACAGCAACGCCGGCTGGTCGGTGTCCTGCCAGCTCGGCAAGTGGAGAACCCAGGGACGCCTCTCGAGCACGCCTGGCCGTGCGCGGCACCGCATCTAAGCGGCACCGGCGACGCGCTAGTTGAGATCGATGGCCGCTGCCACGGGCCGCCGCGCAGACAGCGCCAATTAAGTGCCTCTCTCCGGGCGCTCGCTGCGGGCGAGCAGGCCGGTCCTCGGCCTGGCCAAGAGGTTGCGTAGGTACCAGCGGTTAATATATGTCAGTCAGATTATGTTTTTGTTGTTTTGGTACTTATGCAACAACAGCTCACCAGACGAAATCTGGTTGTCGTCTGGGGAAAAGAGAAAAGTTATTTCAATAAAACATTTTTTTAATATAAAGCGTTTTTTAAAAAAATGTTCATATGTGTGTGAAATCCTATGGGACCCAACTCCTAAGGTCATCAGTCTCTAAGCTTACACACTACGTAACCTAAATTATCCTAAGGACAAACACACGCACACTTGCCCGAAGGAGGACTCGAACCTCCGCCGGGACCAGCCGCACAGTCCATGAATGCAGCGCCTCAGACCGCTCGGCTAATCCCGTGCGGCGCGTTTTTAAAGCAAACTAAAATGTATAAAATAATTCTCCTAGCCCAATAGAGATGGCTGATCCCATAAAGATAGTCCTGAAAATTTGTGCTTGTGAAGTTTTAATAGGCATGAAAATAGTAGTAGAATGATTTTAGAATTATTTAAAAAGAAAACCTGGGGCGTATACAATAGATAATAGCAAGGAGGTGCATCCATTATGTATTGCATGCGCCCTACATTCTTTGTTTCAAATTGTACAGCTTTTTGGTAGCTATTAAAAGTTCACAAGCACAAATTTTCGGTACCACATTACTGGCCATTAAAATTGCTACACTACGAAGATGACGTGCTACAGAAACGAAATTTAACCGACAGGAAGATGACGCTGTGATAGGTAAATGATAGCTTTTCAGAGCATTCACAAAAGCTTGGCGCCGGTGGCGACACCTACAACGTGCTGACATGAGGAAAATTTCCAACCGATTTCTCATACGCAAACAGCAGTTGACCGCCGTTGCCTGGTGAAACGTTGCTGTGATGTCACGTGTAAGAAGGAGAAATGCGTACCATCACATTTCCGACTTTGATAAAGGTCGGATTGTAGCCTATCGCCACTGCGCTTTATCGTATCGAGACATTGCTGCTCGCGTTGGTCGAGATTCAATGACTGTTAGCAGAATATGGAATCGGTGGGTTCAGGAGGGTAATACGGAAGGCCGTGCTGGATCCCAACGGCCTCGTATCACTAGCAGTCGAGAACACAGGCATCTTATCCGCATGGCTGTAACGGATCGTGCAGCCACGTCTCGATCCCTGAGTCAACAGATGGGGACGTTTGCAAGACAACAATCATTTGCACGAACATTTCGACGGCGTTTGCAGCAGCATGCACTATCAGCTCGGAAATCATGGCTGCCGTTACCCTTGACGCTGCATCACAGACAGGAGCGCCTGCTCAACGACGAACGCTGGTCCACGAATGGCAAAACGTCATTTTTTCGGATGAATCCAGGTTCTGTTTACAGCATCATGACGGTCGCATCCGTGTTTGGCGACATCGCGGTGAACGCACATTGGAACCGTGTAACCGTCATCGCCATACTGGCGTATCACCGGGCGTGATGGTATGGGGTGCCATTGGTTACACGCCTCGGTCACCTCTTGTTCGCATTGACGGCACTTTGAACAGTGGACGTTACATTTCAGATGTGTTACGGCCCGTGGCTCTACCCTTCATTCGATCCCTGCGAAACCCTACATTTCAGCAGGATAATGCGCGACAGCATGTTGCAGGTCCTGTAGGGTCCTTTCTGGATACAGAAAATGTTCGACTGCTGCCCTGGCCAGCACATTCTCCAGATCTCTCAGCAATTGAAAACGTCTGGTCAATGGTGGCCGAGCAACTTGCTCGTCACAATTCGCCAGTCACTACTCTTGATGAACTGCGGTATCCTGTTGAAGCTGCATGGGCAGCTGTACCTGTACACGCCATCCAAGCTCTTTTTGGCTCAATGCCCAGGCTTATCAATGCCGTTATTACGGCCAGAGGTGTTGGTTCTGGGTACTGATTTCTCAAGGTCTGTGCACCCAAACTGCGTGAAAATGTAATCACATGTCAGTTCTAGTATAATTGTTCAATGAGTACTCGTTTATCATCTGCATTTCTTCTTGGTGTAGTAATTTTAATGGCCAGTAGTGAATTTGTATGGGGCTAGAAATATGTGTAGGGGAAGGAGAAGTTATTTTATACTTTTAAATCCGGCGCCACCCGAGAAGGCATATTAATTTTACACCCCACCATGCCGAATTCTTAATTCTCGAGTTTCAAAACTGCTACACAAAATTATTTAATATGCAGGTCTTTCAGCCAGTCAGAATCAGGAACAGAATGTGGCATTCGCATTGGCCATTTCAACGCACCCATAACGTGCTGCCTTGTGGAAGGAGCTTGAGAACTTTTTCTGCATTGGATGTTAGAAACATGCGGCTCTCACCGGGAAATTACTCTGTATGGGCGCTTCTCAGTGGAACATTTGAAGCGTAGTCGAAGCAACGTGCCAACAAAATAACCGCCAACATATTGCCAAGGCTGTTTCTAATACGTTGCAGAAGTTTCACTGGGAAGCCCTTACACATCCTTCGTACAGTCTCGATCTCTATCTTTGCGATTTATATATTTTCAGAGCTATGAAGAAAGTCATAGTCGCCGTCGATTTGCTTCGGACTAACAGTTGACCTCCTGGCTACAACCCCGTCTCTGTAGGCAATCTCAAATATTTTCCATGAATACACTGATCGTCCTGCCTCACAATGGGATAAATCTTTTAACAATTACGGAGATTAATTTTGCCGGCCCGAGTGGCCGTCCGGTTCTAGGCGCTTCAGTTTGGAACCGCGTGACCGCTATGGTCGCAGGTTCGAATCCTGCCTCGGGCATGGATGTGTGTAATGTCCTTAGGTTAGTTAGGTTTAAGTAGCTCTAAGTTCTAGGAGACTGGTGACCTCAGATGTTAAGTCCCATAGTGCTCAGAGCCATTTGAACCAAGATTAATTTTGAAATAATAAACAGTTTACTTACTATTTTTCGATCAGTCTCGTTTTCATTTGACTGCCCCTTCTGATAACCAGTAAACCTTTGTTTATTATTGTAACATACTATGTTTACTTTTAATGTAAATACTAGAGTTGGTTTAAACACAAACATTCTAAATATTATACATTGAATATTAACGTATTTCGCCCACCATGAGGCTAATCACTGACGAAATCTTACTTACCTAGTTCTTTTCCTGTGGTCAACATTTCGCTGTTGTCGTCAAGAATTTAAAAAAAAAAATCCTGGCAAATATAACTGTAAGTTACAGCTTACTGTCCAGCTAGGAGTGGCTATTTCTTTTCTCGTTTTTCTAAGTAAACGCATAACCGTTTAACTCGCTTAGAAGCTGAATCAGACGTTAATATTATGAACGATTGATATTGGGTGTCAACAGCCGGCGACTGACATCTATTGTATACGCGTATCTGGAGCTGAGTTATTATTGGCGCGTTTAAGGGGGGTAGGACGTCAAACGGGCCGACTTGGAGTAGGAGAGGCACCACAGGACATTTTAATTTTCACTGTCTATACTTTTACAAATAAATTCATAAAACTTTGTCAGCATGCCCAGGAAGGATTCAGAATTCACACTCATAGCAGTGGAAGTTCGAAAACATAATGTAATGATTTTTGTTACATGTGAAATTTCATCATTTTTTTCACTTACTAATGTCAGTGTTTGTAGTTATAGGTACACTTTTCTAAATAAGTAAGAGGGATCCTTCGATGAATTTTGCACATCATACAAACCATACTTAAAAGTGTATGAAACGCTAGAATTTTCCAAATCTATTGAAAGCTGTGGTAAAACTTGTGGTAATTAACTACAAAATTTGTGTTTTTTCTAAACATGAAGTTTAAAATACAACAGCTCGTTCGTGTTTCCATAAATTAAATAAATTCTAGAGTTTCATACACCTGTAAGTATGATATGTATGCTGGGCAAAATTCATCGAAGAATCTCTCCAACTTATGAAGAAAAGTGTACATATAGCAGCAAATGCAGCCATTAGTAAGTGAAAAAATGATGAAATTTCGCACGTAAAAACATTTATTTTGTTATGTTTTCGAACTTCCACTGCAATAAGTGTGAATCCTGAATCCTTCCTGGTGATGCTGACAAAGATTTATGAACTTATTTGTAAAATAATAGACACTGGATATTAAAATGTCGTGTGATGCCTCTCCTGCTCCTAAGTCAGCCCGTTTGACGTCCTACCCCCCCTTAAATAAAGCAACGTCCATTGCTGTCGCTACTTTTCAAACTTCAAAGTATCGTTTTATTCATTATGGTTAGATAACATCGCAGCTGTTTTCGTCAATTATTCTGTAGGAAATAATGCAACTAGTCAAAAGTTTCTGTAGAAACAGTTTTATTGTCTTGGCAAGTTATACTTAGGAGATATTTCATGAAGACAGAAACGATGAACTTGCCAAGAAATCAACGCTAGCGTCTGACCGTGACCAGTATCGGTACAATAAAATTATTTCTAAAAAAACTTGTGGCTGGTTGCAGTATTTCCTACAGTGTACCTTCAGAGCATTATTTGGTAGTACCTAGACCGTGATACTTAACGCTGCTTTAAATGTTGATGCAGGCTACAGTTCAAATAAAACACATTCATACTCAACTGCATCGTCTGATAACAGAAAAGTAATGTGATGTACTGTACCGTAATTCTGACAAACATGCTATAAGACAAATCCATATTTCAGTATCTTAATGAGGGATATATAGGCCTAAAATTGATGCAACGTCGATGCATGAATTAAACACCTAAGATGAATTACTAGAAACATATTGAATGGGCAATATTAGTGTTACAGACAAGATCCACTGGGGATAATTTTCTAATGCTCAGTTATGAGGTATCCCCTACTATATAGGGCGGTTGGCAACCGTAGTTTCATCTACCTCTACGTACATACCCCTAAAGCCACAATACCAGTCATTTCCTTTACTTCAAATGGCTCTGAGCACTATGGGACTTAACTTCTGAGGTCATCAGTCCCCTAGAACTTAGAACTACTTAAACCTAACTAACCTAAGGAAATCACGAACATCCATGCCCGAGGCAGGATTCGAACCTGAGACCGTACCGGTCGCGCGGTTCCAGACTGTAGTGCCTAGAACCGGTCGGCCACTCCGGCCGGCCATTTCCTGTACTGTTCCACTCGCAAGTAGAGCGAGGAAAAAACAACTGCTTTTATGCTTCCGTAGGGGTTATCTTCGTTGTCCGTACGGGAGATGTTCGTTGGTGGCAGTTGAATCATTGTGCAGTCAGTTTCAAATGCCGGTTCTCTAAGTTTCCTCAACAGTATTCCACGAAAAGAAAGTCGCCTTCTCTCCAGGGGTTCTCATTTGAGTTCCCGAAGCATCTCCGTAATAGTTGTGTGTTTTTTGAACTTAGCTATAACAAATCTAGACCGTTTCGATGTCTTTCTTTATTCTAACCTGGTGAATCCGAAACACTCCGCCAATACTCGAGAATGGATTGCAGTGGAGATCTGTTTGCGGACTCCTTTACGGATGATGCACACTTTCCCAATAATCGAGTGCAGCTATCGCGGAGGTCCGCTGTGGGCTCTGATTATCGTACGGTAGCGAAACTTCGTACATATGCCAGTGCGTTAATGGGAAGCTGATTTGTGCTGAGGAAAGTTCGAATTTTATCCACCAGGTTCAAATCTGGCTCTGTAAACCGAAGTCGACCTTTCGCCTTTCCTACTACACTCCTTACATGCTCGTTCCATTTCATGTCACTGTGCAACGTTACGTCCAGATATTTGAACAATGTAACTGTGTCAAGCAGCACGCTACTAATTCTGTATTCGAAGGTTATGGGATTGTTTCTCCTAGTCATCAGCATTAACTTCCATTTTTCTACATTTAGAACCAGCTGCTATTCGTCACACCAACTAGAAATTTAGGTCGTTTTGTATCATCCTATAGTCTCTCAACGACGACGCCTTCCCGTACATAATGCCCGTCCTCTCCGGCGGATCATTTATGTATATAGAATATAACAGCGGTCCTATCACATTTCCCTGGGGCACTCCGAACTATACCCTTGTCTCTGATGAACACTCACCGTCGATGACAACGTACTGGGTTCTATTATAGAAGGGGACGTTAATTAACTACGTGAGGGGCTTTCTTTAAAATTTGGACCCCCTCCCCCACTGGTGATATTGGTGAGACGCCCCCCTCAAGTGAGATTTTACCCCTAGTCGGGAAAACTACGTAAAAATGAATTGTTTATTTGTTTCAAACACTTAAATAGAACCATGTGTTATTTATAAAGTGTGTTAAATAGCCTTTTTAATACGTGATTAAAAGCAGTATTTTAAACATGACAAGGACAGACGGACAGCCAGAGAGAGGAGGACAAAAAGACGCCGCGAAAGCAGTATTAATCATTTTGACGGATCCCTAGAACACTAAGCTTTTATTGGTATATAACATAAACTTAAAATGTCACTGAACCGTGCTGGGTAGCCGTGCGGTCTGAGTGCTCACACGGTAGCTCAGCGTGCTCTCTGTAATAAAAAAAAACTGAGTCAAGGAATCAACGATCAACTTGAACGGAAAGGCGTCTTGTCACGGTTCGCGCGGCTGCCCCCGTCGGAGGTTCGAATCCTCCCGCGGCCATGGGCGTGTGTGTTGCCCTTAGCGTAAGTTAGTTAGTAGTGTGTAAACCTAGGGACCGATGACCTCAGCAGTTTGGCCCCATTGTCCTTACCACAAATTTCCATTTTTTTTAAATGTCATTAAACCTTTACTTAGTTTGGAGATGAAAGACAACTTTGTTTTTATCTTCCTTGGAACTGTACGATTACGTAAGTGTCTATTTATATAGTCCATAAGAGAATCCTCGTCGGTGAACTTGACTTAGCTTCCTTCAATAAATGATTAATTTCTTGCTCGCACATACGTTTTGACTTGTCGGCATACCGCTCAACAGACACTTTGTAAATCTTTTGTTGCAAATCCATGTTGAACACAATAGTTTCCGCTTTATGTGCGTTGCAGTATATCACGACTGACTCAATAACTGAAACGTAGTGATTTCGACCAGTGCGGCAGAGAACTGCCCGAATGAATTCTGGCACTTGAGCGACACTTGTCTCAAATCAGGTAATCCCGGTATGAACACACACAAAGTATGTGAGAGAGAGGTTGTAAATATTGGTGAGCACTTTAGTATTATCTGTGCTCAGGATTAATTACATAGATAAGATAAAATGTTCTCGATTTGAAGCAAAAATTGTCTTGAGATTTTCATTGTCTACCCTCCCTTTAAATTAGGTTTGGTGAGATCTTGGTGGACCCTCCCCTCAGCCCCCCCCCCTTCCCCGCCTTTTTGAGCCGACGTAATTAACAGACGTCACCTAAAAAGTCTTCGAGCGATTCACATGGCCGGGAACCTGTCCTATGTGGTCGCACCTGCGTTAGCAGTCTGACCCTGAGCGGCGTTGCCAGACAAGCCATCAGCGTAACGAAGAGTGGCGGCGTCAGCGCAGCAGCGAGGGTTCCGGCAGCGGCAGCAGCAGCAGCGCCAAGTGTTTGTTGCCGTCGCTTGTTTGCAAGCAGCGCGCCGTGACGAGTGTGTTGGCCGTGTGCCCGGCAGGAGCAGGCTCGGGATCAGGGGACGAGGGCGGCGTGCGGTTCGGCGTTCCTGCGGCGCGCGGTGCGTGGCGAGGCCGGGAAACGGCGGTCCACGGTCTGCAGGGCGGAGGCGGAGGCGGCGGCGGCGGCGGCGGAGGCGTGGGTGAATGCCGGGGGCCGCTCCTGAGCCCAGCGTCTGCACGGGGGCGGGGCCGCCCGGCGCTGTCCCGCCATGAAGGACAACACCCCCAAGAGAAGAGTACGCACCGGCTCAGCGCACGCCGCGGAAGGTGGAAACTCACCACTGCAAGGCGGGAACAGGCCTTTTTTTGTTTGTTTTTTTCGAATCTCCGAAGGAGTCGCAATTACAGAGAGTGACCGTAGGAATACACAGGGTGCGTACACTTCTGATATCGTCAGAGCACTGAATAAATTCTCAACTGGCAACATCGCTAAAACCATTTATTCATGTAGGTGACCGGTGATTCTCTGTGATTTATGATGTCAACATAGATCCGCAGATAGCAACACAGAATTTCCGAAAAGGGTCATCAATAAGAATAAATAATTTTAGCGATCTTGGCAGTTGAGAATTTGTTGATTGAGGCTTTCCCGACGGACATGTTGTATATATGGTTCTCGGGCGAGACGTTGGATCTCATAGTGAAAACTCCACAATATTTGATCTGCGCTACTGGCCGACATCTTCAGGTGCGACGAACACACTGCTAAGGCATGACTAGAGCCCCCTATTAGTGCCAGTCTTAGGCAGGAAGTGCGCATGCGTGGAGGCGCCACATTCTATGGCCAATAGCGACGATATCAGCCGATAGCTGGACGGACAGCAACGCTACCTACAGGATGAAGAACCAAAGACTTGGGCGCACGCGCGGGATCCAGCAGTGGCCATATTGAAGTCGCATCGAGCAGAGAGGAGTACTATTGGTCACACGACGGATGACGATTCGCCAGCAACATAAATATTCTGTTGACAACGGGAGGATGGTCACGCGCCTACGCGGATGCGCATGTTTGCTTGCGGCTTCCGACAGAGGTCGCTGGGGCGGCCGATGGCAGCGCAGAGCAGAAGCGGCAGCCTCCGCGCGTGCGCCCAAGTCTTTGGTTCTTCATCCTGTAGGTGGCGTTGCTGTCCGTCCAGCTATCGGCTGATATCGTCGCTATTGGCCATACAATGTGGCGCCTCCACGCATGCGCACTTCCTGCCTAAGACTGGCACTAATAGGGGGCTCTAGTCATGCCTTAGCAGTGTGTTCGTCGCACCTAAAGATGTCGGCCAGTTGCGGTGATCAAATATTGTGGAGTTTTTCACTATGACATCCGACGTCTCGCCCGAGAACCATATACACTGTTAAGAATTTATTCGGTGTTCGTACAGGGCGTGATTGGAATTACCGTGCAGCTATTCATGGAGAACCGGTGTGGGTTGTAATTATAGTACGGTAGCGAAACTTCCACGGTTTCCCAATGCTTTAATGGGGAGTCGATTTACGCTCGAAAAAGAGAGAGAGAGAGAGAGAGAGAGAGAGAGAGAGAGAGAGAGAGAGAGAGAGAGTTCCAATTTTAGCCACCAGGTCCAAGTCTGGCGCTGTACACTGTATCGTTTGACGCTGCGTAACGTAACTAAAGACTATGGCTATCGAGAAGAGAGGCACTGCGCTCTTAGTGAAACTCTTTTACGTAAAAGGCAACAATTACTGTGCTCACTGAGATAGTATCGCCGACTGGAAGGTGTCTGATCAGACTCCTGATGTAATTAAATAGTTTAAAGGAGATGATAATGATTAGCGAAAATGTAAGCGAGAGTGGTGTGGCACACGGACGGGGAGAAGGTTGCTTCTGCTGTAACTGACCATGCAGCGCGTGCCCCGGTTAGTGCTGCCACTAGTGTAGTGTCACGGCTTGTCCATACCATGGTCAACAGTACGGATAGTTTTGCGGTCTATATTACACTGGTACATGTACAAGACCAAGGCAGTGCGGCAACTGCAACCTCATCTACCACAGCAACGTTCTGAATTTGCTCTTCTATTTCTGGCACGGATTGAATTTGATGGCATGTGGTCGGACGGTATTCTGCGAAGTGACGATTCGCATTTAACAGTACAGGGTGCGGTGAATGCCACAGAACTGCCGAATTTTGGGTGCTGTTATTTTCGCTTTGTCTACAAAGATCCACTACACTCGCCGTATGTGATTGAGTGGTGTGGATTCACAAGCACCTTTATTTATTATTCGCAGTCCGTTCTTCTTTGACGAGAATCATAGGGCGTGTCAAGTGACGTCTGTACGAAATCTAGGTATGTGATCCATCCTTTGGAAGAGCGCGACTGAACGGAAACCACTGTTTTATGCTAGATGAGGCAATAGCTCATGTCGCTCGTCTAGTGAAAGATCTGCGTAATTCAACCTTCCACGAATACGTTACTTACAGAGGTTTTCCAGATGCATGGCCTGCAAAGTCACAAGATCTGTATCCATTGGGAGTTTTGGCTATGGGAATATCGAGACAAGTTCATTCTCTGCTTGATCTGAGGGCCAGTAACTCGAACGCGTTGCTCACATTCCACGGGAATTGCTTCGATCAATTGTTGATCACGTCGTTTTACAGAGGCAGCATCTCATCGACGTGTCCGGTGATCATATTAAACAAGCTGTGTAGCGGCTGTTAATACTAAAATCGAAATTATGCCTTTCTCACTTGTTTCACCTTTTCTGCCCACGTCCCTTTCCTATTCTGTGACATATGGAACCATTCTGTGTGTTTTTCTTGATTCACAGCCCCAGTTTTGCACCTTATGCCCAAAACTGGAACTAATGTTTCCCCGTGTAAATCGGTTCAGCATTGACGCATTAGAATAACTACCAAGTTTCGCTATCATTCGATAATTATAGCCCATGCAGAATCCTTGTAAGTAGCTGCAATTCAGTTACGACTAGCCGATACAATTTCTTCCTTTAATTTTAGTCCGCGACCACAAACAAATATGGAAATAAATATCCTGTTGAATCAGCGATCATTGTGAATATTTTATGAATAAAACAGTCTAGATCCCTTCATATATACCTTCACTTACAGCGTTCTTTCCGCTTCTGCCAACATCAGATCAAAACACAGAACTTGTAAACAAGGTGGAATGTCAGTATCAGTAAAACCTATGCAGCAACTGTCCGAAGTTCAATTTTAGACCATCCACGGGACATATTCAACAGCGCATTTCCATATTTGCAGTGACTACTCGTTGTGAAATGATCTGTTATTAGAGGCGCATTCAACAACTGAAGAGACAAATTGTTGTAAGAAAGTAAGTGTAATTTCCAAAATGAGACTTTTAATATTTCTCAAAATAATCCACACCACTATGGATACACTTGTTTCAGCTATGAACAATTTTTTTGTGTACCTAATGCAAAGAAGTATTCGTCTTTTGTTTGAGCCACTTTCCCACAAATTCTTTCATCAGACAAGTCAAAATCCGAGGAATCCAAATCTGGAGCGTAGGGAGGATGGGGTAGTATTTCCCAACCACAGTCAAAATCAAGACTTTTTTTTTATAGAGGGGGAAATTTTGTATGATCGTGCCGTCTCAAAATTCTCTAGGGAAAACAAAGAGGTTGTCTCAATCTGGTATCATACCAAACAGTGATAAAATTGTCGAGGCTTATTAAGTCTGATAGCCGTGCTGTAAAGAATCTTCTCCTCTGTGTTTCTTTGAGGAACACGAGAATATGTGGGAGGGGGGGGGGGGGGGGACGCCTTCAGCACTGTAGCCGTCCTCCCCCCCCCCCCCTTCCCGCACCAGTCGTGATTCTCGACTGCTACCTGACCATTTCTTCAACGGCAACGGTTTGTTGGGTCAGCTGGGAGGTGCGAGGGCGACCATTGTCGTGCAGTAATATCGCGCCTTTTCGATTTACACTCGTGGCGACATTCTTTTGCTGGTGGCTTCACTTTGCTCATCATAATATCTGAGTAGCAGGCATCGTTTATTGAACGCTGATCTTGTCGTCAATGCGGGATTCAACCGAAGCAGTCGACAATCGAGCTGGCCGGCCAGGAGTTTGCTCGTCAGTCACTGAGGTTCGACCCACTTATAAAAATCTACCCACTTCTAAAATTTCCCGTGGTTATAAAATCAGATCACTGAACGTTGTTAAAATAATGTGGTACCTTCAAGCGGACACTCCATTGTTAAATGCAATATTGCGATTTTAAATAAAACCATTTTTATCCATCCGATACTCTTAGCTCATCCCAGTGATACTTGCCTGAAGTCATGAAAGCATAAAACTCTTCGGCAAACTCTGTCATTTCTACATCAGTTGGTCTCTTCAGTTATTGTCTGTTCCTCTTAGTATACCACATGGTATAAACAGCTTATTTTCTGCCTTACAATGTAAACAGTAAAACACTCCAATGTTAGCAGCAAGGCAGAGAACGTGGTACACTTTAATAGAATATTTCAGAATGAGCAATCGCTGCAGTTGTGGAATATACGGCTCAATATGTTTTATGTCCCGTGTAAGATCCGAAATTGACTGAAATCGGTACTTAAAAATAAAATAGCTGGTACATTATTTATTGGAGGTCCTAACAAGTCAGCCTCTAGGAACAGATAGAGGTGCAGCTTTAAGAATCTCTACAGAGAAAAACAAATTTAGCACTGACATAAAAGTTCCACCAAAATGTTTAATAGAAATATTCGTTAAGTTAAAATATCTATAAAGGATAATTTGAGAAAAATCTGCTATAAGCGGAAGGATAAACACAATGGAAAGGGCATAGGGTCAAGATACACAAAAACAGAGCATTACAAGATAGCAGTGATATTAGGAAACCTCTGCGCAAGAAATTGCCTTGCATTTAACTATAAAGTAGGCTAACTAGAAATACTAGAAAGAAGAATTACGAGGAAAATTAATATTCTAATATGAAGCAAAGAAGCCTGGAAATTACGAAGCGGTGATGAAACAGAAGATTCGTGTGAAAAGTTCGCTGAATGGTCTCAGGAAATAAAAGAAACAAGAGTTACAAACAGAATTCCTTTAATGGTCTTCAAAGTAATCTCCATTAGAAAGAACACGCTTACGACATCGACTGTAAAGCCGTGGGAAAGCGTCAACAAACGCTTATTTTGGAATCGCTCAAAGCATCGCGGTCACCCGTTGTTGCATATCCACAACATTAGCCAATTTTTATGAACAACTGTGCTTTATCTCCATCTATTCTGCTCTCATTCTCAAAGACTTCCGCCGATCATTCGAAAGCATCTGTCGCACTCTTTCGATGTTGTGTGGATTGTGCATGTTGTCCCGAACACAGCTCATCCTCGACTCGTCCTTTCCTTTTCTAAAGCTTTTTACACTCTGCTTCAACACTGTACAAATGGTTCAAATGGCTCTGAGCACTATGGGACTTAACATCTTAGATCATCAGTCCCCTAGAACTTTGAACTACTTAAACCTAACTAACCTAAGGACAGCACACACATCCATGCCCGAGGCAGGATTCGAACATGCTACCGTAGCGATCGCGCGGTTCCAGACTGAAGCGCCTAGAACCGCTCGGCCACTACGGCCGTCACCAACACTGTACACTTACACTAACTTTCCTTGATTATCAGTTGCTGTTTCCTACATTATGAAGCGTAATATGTTAACGCGTTGCTCCATTTAGCAATGTCACGAATGCGACAGATGCTTGCGGATGATCTGCTGATGTCTTTGAGAATGAGAGAAGAAGAGTTGAAGACAAGCACAGACAGTGTAAGCCCTGTTGATAACCAACACTCGCAGACGCTGCGGACAACCAACAATACGTGACCACAGTGCTTCGATCGATTCCTCAACAAGTGTTTCCTGACAGTTTGCAAAGGCCTTACAGCCGATATCAAAAGCGTGTTGTGGATAACGGTGATTACTTTGTAGGTCAGTAAACGTATTTTGTTTGTAACTCTTGTTTCTTTACTTTCTGAGACCATTCACCAAACTTTCCAGACACATCTTTTGTCAAATCATAGAATAAAGTAGCAGAATCGACAAGGAAAGAAGCCTGAGATTATTTGGGAATGTATAAAGGACGAATGACAGTAGGATGACACATCAGATTATCAAGTATCTATGGGAACAAAAATTAACAAACTGGATCAGAGAAGTTAAAAACATTTAGAAATACTCAAAGAAAGAGTGAGAGAAAGAGAAAGGTGGAAGTTGTTACAAAATAAATGTAAAGTGATCAGAAGAAATAAAAATTTGCCATGTTGGAAAGATGAAATAAATACTGGAGGAAAAGAATGGAACAGATGAGAGGGAACTGAGTCACGTAATCTGTAGAAGGGCAAGGTTTCTTAATTATCCGATTAAGAAGGAACCTAAACTAACGGAGTTCAACAAGTACCAGTCACAAAACAGTGCAATTCCACACAAACTTTGCCATCTGAATCGGTTGTGTTTGATACTTTTAACCAATACACAGTAATGACTGCAGTGAGATAAAGTTTCCATCTTCCGCGTAGTGCTTACTCCGATCCCTTTGGGCGTGGTATTTTGCATACTGGCTCTTGCTTTCGCATTGCGTAACGTCTTTAGCCCTGCGCTCTAGGCTTCACAGCATTTACTAACCGCAAGCTGCCTCTAAAAAGCTACTAATCTGTTTTAAGCACAAGAAGCCAGGCAAACACGTGTCAGAGATAGAGGTTGGAGAAAGCACGTCCTAGCTGTGGACCAGAGCACAGAACTAATCTCATAACCTGTAAAACCTGTTTGCTGTGTACCTTCACTTTCGTCAGCACGTGTCAACAAATATAGTTTTCTCTTTTTTTTATTTTTAGATTCTGCGCGAAGCTGTTTTTCTTTATTACACTTCTGGAATGCTTGCTGCTAGAACTGTTGTACGATATATTTAGATCTATGTGAAGCGCGATCTGTTGCTGCTCACGAAGTAAAGAATACAAATTTTTCGTTACTTGCGACATACATCAGTTTATGTACAATTCCACTCACCACGAATATTTCAGCCTTTTGGAGAATATTATGGTGATATCGACACGCAGAGAACCTGTGAGAGGAGCTTGCGAAGAGAATGCAGCGCCCCACTGTGTCTGGCCTCATTATCTTCTTTCAACAGAAAAATACAATTCACGGTACCTATGGTTACCGTTACAGCAGACTGGAAGTTTTGAATACCAAAAATAGGAATAATATCGCTCATATTTTTCTTTGAATACATCGCCTTCCTCCTGACGTGCTTATTCATGTTGCGATGGACAACCCAACTCAAAGCTTAAGTCCATGAAACGCGTCCTATCATGCAGATCGAAGAATGATGATGGTGATGATGATGATGGTGATGATGATGAGGTCCCATACTCCGAGGAGCATAGGAGACGATGCGGGAGTCCCGCACCGCTTACGAGGCAAGGTCCTAGTGGAGGTGGTTTGCCATTGCCTTCCTCCGACCGTAATGGGGATGAATGATGATGATGCAGACGACACAACAACATCCAGTCATCTCGAGGCAGGGAAAATCCCTGACCCCGCCAGGAATCGAACCCAGGACCCCGTGCGCGGGAAGCTAGAACGCTACCGCAAGACCGCGAGCTGCGAAGAGTAAAAAGCAGCCAAAGCATTTAGCATGGACGAAAGAGCACGCGGATTCTATATTGGTTGTCATAGAAATGTAATGCGAATTGCGTGTTAGAATCGCTCTTCCCGTTTATTAAGTTTTTAAGATTGGTTGTCGTGAGTATCAGAGTCAAAAGAGAGAAAGAGTATAATGACGAGATGAACGACTAAAATCGGCGAAACCTGTGTTATAAGCATATCTTTAACACGATAACGCGTGATCGTTGAAAAATGACTAATCAGTTAAATTTGCAATAAATCGTTATACCGCAGCTGAACGAAGATAGGCTCGTTTTCTGCAAAGAGTTTTGAGCACTTAAGACTGCGACAGTGGCGGCCGATCCATCGCGTCGTCGTGTTAAGACGGCAAACAACGACTATTTGCTGAAAATAATAAAAATTATGAGGACAAGGAATGGATCAAATAATAAAAATCAATAAAGTAAATATTTATATTAGTGTAATTAAGCTTGTTTAAAATAACATCATAAGACACCACCTTTTTTCCATTCGTTCACTGAGGCAGCTATAGCAGAAGGGAGTATAAGACAGTACTGCGACATTAGCATTCGTCCTAAAAACAAATTAGGAGCGAAAACAAGTCATAGGACGTATCTCTGAGATCGGGATTATCCGATTATTACGATAAATTGTGGGATTACAAATTGACATGCGTGCATTTATTGTCAAATTAGTTGTTGTTGTTGTTGTTGTTGTTTTCAGTCCTGAGACTCGTTTGATGCAGCTCTCCATGCTACTCTATCCTGTGCAAGCTTCTTCATCTCCCAGTACCTACTGCAACCTACATCCTTCTGAATCTGCTTAGTGTACTCATCTCTCGGTCTCCCTCTACGATTTTTACCCTCCACGCTGCTCTCCAATACTAAATTGGTGATCCCTTGATGCCTCAGAACATGTCCTACCAACCGATCCCTTCTTCTGGTCAAGTTGTGCCACAAACTTCTCTTCTCCCCAATCCTATTCAGTACTTCCTCATTAGTTATGTGATCTACTCATCTAATCTTCAGCATTCTTCTGTAGCACCACATTTCGAAAGCTCTATTCTCTTCTTGTCCAAACTATTTATCGTCCATGTTTCACTTCCATACATGGCTACACTCCACACAAATACTTTCAGAAATGACTTCCTGACACTTAAATCTATACTCGATGTTAACAAATTTCTCTTCTTCAAAAACGCTTTCCTTGCCATTGCCAGTCTACGTTTTATATCCTCTCTACTTCGACCATCATCAGTTATTTTGCTCCCCAAATAGCAAAACTCCTTTACTACTTTCAGTGTCTCATTTCCTACTCTAATTCCCTCAGCATCACCCGACTTAATTCGACTACATTCCATTATTCTCGTTTTGCTTTTGTTGATGTTCATCTTATATCCTCCTTTCAAGACACTGTCCATTCCGTTCAACTGCTCTTCCAAGTCCTTTGCTGTCTCTGACAGAATTACAATGTCATCAGCGAATCTAAAAGTTTTAATTTCTTCTCCATGGATATTAATACCTACTCCGAATTTCACTTTTGTTTCCTTTACTGCTTGCTCAATATACAGATTGAATAACATCGGGAAGTGGCAGCAACCCTATCTTACTCCCTTCCCAACCACTGCTTCCCTTTCATGTCCCTCGACTCTTATAACTGCCATCTGGTTTTTGTACAAACTGTAAATAGCCTTTCGCTCCCGGTATTTTAACACTGCCACCTTTAGAATTTGAAAGAGAGTATTCCAGTCAACATTGTCAAAAGCTTTATCTAAGTCTACAAATGCTAGAAACGTAGGTTTGCCTTTCCTTAATCTTTCTTCTAAGATAAGTCGTAAGGTCACTATTGCCTCACGTGTTCCAGTATTTCTACGAAATACAAACTGATCTTCCCCGAGTGTCCTCAATTAGTTATAAAGGTCAAATTAGTATTAAAGAGGAAAAAAACACGAAAAACAAGACTTTTGGCGTAGCGTAGGTGAATCAGAAGGAACTGAAGTAGTGACTAAACTCATTTACGCACGAAAACGTTCCGACTTATGTCTAAATATCCAAAGTGTATAGTTCCAAAATGAAACTTACAGAATAGCGTAAATTTCTCCACGCTAGTTGAATCTCTCTGTTGAAAGTTTGGTTAAAATGGGACCTATGAAAGAGTGTGAATCGCAGCGGTTAAGTAAATATTATCGCAGTGCAGATCATTTCCTGTGTCTTGAACTGAATGAGCGATTCATTGCGTTCCTTTCCCACTTGTTCCCCCATAACGGTAAAATCTGTGTGTTCATACTGTTACAATTACACAGTTCCGAACACCATATATACTTCGGAGAGCTATTTTCTGAAATAAAAGGAAACTAAAAGAGGCAGAAAATCAGTAAAAAGGATGTAACACGACGGTAATAAGCAATGTAAACAAGATTTCGTATTTCATTTTCAGTAGTATTACAGTGTTGATGTTAAAAATTGAGGACACTGTTCCACCATAGAAGGATCTGAAATGCTGAGAATAAATGGAATACGGAACCACAACCAAGATGAATAACGTTTAATCCACATACGTAAACCAACGACCGTCTGTCTGATGTACAGAGTTGCGTCTCAGTGCAGAAGTAAATTGTACTTGAAAAAAACTACAACAAATTGCGAAGGTCCTCGTTAAAGTAAGTAACAAATTTCAGACATTCATATCGGTAGTACTTCGTCTTTGGTGAGTCTAGAAACTCCGCGCATCCCACGATTTCCTGAACGCCGAGGATCAGTAAACACGGCGTCTCCAGCAAACGAGCTTCTTTGACTGGAAACGGCTGAGCGACCTTGGCCGGAATCCAGGGTAGAAGCGCGCCGGCAGTAGGCAAAGGAATTCTATGGATGTTTCATTCCTCACCTCCGCTGCTACTCTCTTGCAACTGACATTCTCAACGCAGCGATGACCAATAAACTAATGTAAGGCCTAATACATTAAAACACGCACTCGCATGAAGCGAGGTGTGAATTTGGCTAGAGAATAGATGTACAGTTAATGTTTGTATAATTTATTGCAACCCACGGCCATAGCACATATCACTAATATATTCTAATGTGCTGATGCTCGTTCACTGGTGAATGCATTTTCTTTGCCAGATTGCGGCCTATAATGAAAGAACCGCGAATGTAGTTTCCCCCTTAGTGATGGAGCAAGATGCAATTTTTGACAGCGTACAGACACAGTTCAAGACAATGATTTGCCATATTGGCGGCATTGTGTTTTCGTCACAGTGTTATGCCTTTAATAAACAAATTGTACGGTGGGCATATTATTTTTATGTTGTGATGCTCGCTACTATCGAATGTCTTAACTTTACATATACAAAGAGATGTTACATACGAAGTGATACAGCTGCCCCTACCGCTGAGTTTTATGCAGCCTACAGTATCTTCAAATACCATACGCAGGATTTTTATATTCTCTCGCTATTATTTCTACAGAAAAAATGGGTAGCACCTTCTGTAGGAAATTTAATGACTTAAATTTTGTATTGGAATAATTTTCGCCGAAGGCCAAGATTTTCCGAGCTATTCAAGATAAATGTGTTTGAATTTCACTGTTGTACGTTTTGCTCAAATAATTCGAAAACTGGTGCCTCTATCGAAAAAACATAGGCCATCATAAAATTTAGCTACATTTAATTTCCTTCAGAAAGGACATGTTCATTTTTTTCTGTAGGACTAATAGTTTGCACGTAGCGAGCGAGAGTATGAAATCTTACATGTGGTATTTGTGGGTTGCATAAAACCCAGCAGTAGTGGCAGCTGCCTGATATTATATAGCAGTACGCCGAGCTTCATGTTAACTTTAATAACGTACTGAAAAATAATGCTGAGGAGTGCTACCAAACGAGAACAGGTTCTATACCACCACAGCTAAACAGAAGGCATACGATGTGGACCTAATGCATACCCTGGCGACTCGAAGATACAGATACTTGAGTTAATAGTTTTAGTAACGTAAATAATTTTAAGTGTTTTGTATGCTTTTATGCCTGTGGAAGAGTGCTGCTGATACAGGATGGATGGTAATTAAATAAATATCGTAAGTTTCATAACAAGAACTCATTTTGGCAGGTTGGGGTATACACATATAACAAAGTTCGACGTCAGGAAACCAACTAAGCAGTACGACGCTACTAAAAATAGTTTCTCAGTAATGCGAACAGTCTCGTTTGCACTGGTCTGGTCTGAGTCAGTCTGTGAGGCACGATGGGGAGCTCAATTAGTGAATCACTGTCTGCACCTGTCGGCTTTCAAGTACACAGATCCATCTTGTTGCATATGATGAATGCTGTGTATGAGGCTAGTGGGGTGTCCGACTAAACCACAGTCCGAGGACGCTCAGCCTGACCGTTGCGGAAGAGCCCCTACGGTGCTTGGAAAGTACCGAGAAGAACTAGTCGTAAGATGAATCTTCGAGTAGTCTGTCTTTCTGGCATACTCGGATGATGCATTAGATAGAACACTGCCAGCAGAAGGGATGGATTATGGTTCGAGGGCCCTTCTGTCCACAGTTGTTCTAGAAATGTAAAATACACTCATGCTCATAAATTAAGGATAATGCTGATACGTGGTGAAACAACACTCTGATGGGCAGTTTGCGGGTTTAAATCACCTCGGGGTATAACCACGCGGTGCATTTGGCCTGCGGTCGTCGCACGGTGGCGCTGGCAGCAGTCCACATACGCAGAGGTGTGTTGGTGCAGGTCAGAGTACGGTGCAGCGAGTAAGTGTGCAGAGGTTTTCAAGCGTGATAATGGTCAGGTGTATCGGGAAGTCATTTTGCACCAGTATGTCCGCCTTTTCAGTGGTGCAGTGAGTCACACCTTCCTCGTGATGGATGATAACGCACGGCCCCACCGAGCTGCCATCTTGAAACTGAAGATATGAGGCGAATGAAGTGGCCTGCCGGTTCTCCAGACCTAAACCCCATCGAGCACGTCTGGGATGCTCTCGGTCGACGTATCGCTGCACGTCTTTAAACCCCTAGGATACTTCAGGAGCTCTGACAGCCACTGGTGCAAGAATGGGAGGCTATACCCCAGCAGCTGCTCGACCACCTGATCCACAGTATGCCAACCCGTTGTGCGGCCTGTGTACGTGTGCATGATGATCATACCCCATATTCACGTCGGGGTACATGCGCAGGAAACAGTGACGTTTTGCAGCATATGTGTTTCGGGACGGTTTTCTCAACTTATCACCAATACCGTGGACTTACAGGTCTGTGTCGTGTGTGTACCCTGTGTGTCTATGCTGTTAGCGCCAGCTTTGTGTAGTGCCACGTTGTGTGGCACCACAGTTTGCAGTTATCCTTAATTTATGAGCATGACCAAAAATATCTGGACAGCTATTCACGGACGATAACATGGTGTGTTTTCGCCTATCGCCTCTATGACGGCTTGAACTCTGCTGGGGACACTTTCAATGAAATGTCTGAGTGTCTGTGGAGAAAAGGCTGCCTATTCTTACTCAGGAGCCCAATCCAGCGAAGACAGTAATGTTTGATGCTGGAGTCTGAAGCGAAGTCGACTTTCTAATTCGTGTCAAAGATGTTCCATTGGGATCAGGTCGGGATTCTGGGCAGGACAGTACACTTCAAAAAAGTTTTTCTTCACAAACCATTGCCTTACATATGCTGCTTTATGACAAGGTGCGTTGTCGTGCTGATAGAGTCATCGTCTCCGAAATGTTCCGCTAGTCTACGCAGTGTACAATACAGTAAAATGTATTCTTGTTCTTCGGCATTTAGCGTTTCTAGGAGCGCCACAAGGGTACCACACCCTTACGACGAAAAGATGCCCATACAGTAACACTACTTCCTCTGTATGATGGCAGGTAAAAGTCTCCAGGCATTCGTCAGAACCAAACCATTTTCTTGGACTGCCGCACAGGAAAACCGCGATTCAACATTCTCAAATTATTCCTTAGTGGTCGTCTCTTTCTACACCACCTCAAGCATCGCTTAACATCGGCTACACATATGTGTGGCTTTTGACGAGCTACTCGAGCATTGTGCCCTATTCTATTTAACTTCCTGCACACAGTCATTGTGCTAGGTGGACAGCTGGTAGCGCTTTGGAACTACGTCTGATTCCTTCTGCGGGTTTCATCTGCTGTTTTACAGTCGCCCTCAGTAATGCTCGATGGTCCCTGTCCTCAGTATATGGCATCCACGTGGACTCGCCTTAGCTGTAATTGTTATTTCGATTTCCACTTCGCAACGACGTGATTAAAACTCTATGAGGGCAAGAGTTGAAGTATCCCTAATGCTTTTATCGCTCGGGTGACATCCAATGACTCGTCCACGTCCGAAGTCACTGAGTTCTCCTCATTGACTCAGTCTGCTGTTGGAACTTCTCTATTGACAGCATAATACTACCCACTTCATTTTATACTTGAGTGTGTGCCTCTGATGACACCTAGCGGTCAAATGTGCATTACATGTGGATGTTCAGATTCTTCTGATCAAATATTCTATAATGATACTGTAGTGCAGTCACTGTTATGAAACATCCTTGACGACATAAGCAACAGATGCACTCTTACGCTGCGCACTTGTTGTTATGTAACTGTGGCACCGGACGCAAATGAGCCGCTGGTGCTGGTGGTCTATGGTTAAGGTGGATAGAAAACAAGTGAAGCAGTATCTCATCAGGTATCATTTGGTTCGGTGCCCTGTAACGTACCGTTCTTGGCTGTACCCGTGTGCTCGTCCTCTTGGCTGTTGTGGATGGATATCAGGGACAATTTCTAGTATCTGTACAAAGGAGGCTATGTCCAGCTTGGGAATGATGGGTCAGTCATTCTACAATCCTTCTAAATCTGTTGTGATTGTGTCCAATTACGTTGACTTATAGGCTAGTCTCTTTCTCTTGATGGTCGGTGGTTTCCAGAGCGTTTGAAACGTTTCTATCGTCCGTCTTAGTCTCATTGGCGGCAGCGGCAACGATCTCGGTGGTGGATTTCACGGGAAACGTTTTTGGCGTATCCAGGCTGATTGTCTGCTGTGACACACTACCCAATCAATTTAAGTAAGCGTCACCAGCCCCGCTGTGACCTGCGAGACGGGATTAAACTTCACAAATCAAAAGTCAATAATTAAAAGCCCTGTTCCTACGCAACCTTCAGGACGTCCAATAAATTTACGTTCGAAGCCTGCACTGTCCATATTCGTTGTACCAATCAGCCAAAATTGGGGCAGTAATGTCACTGAAGTACCAAGTTGAAGATACCCGCTTGATAAAACACTGTATCCCACTGCCTGCTGCACATCTTCGTCCGACAGGAATCTTCCACCCTTCTAGTCCTTTTCTAGCGGACCGAGGGTAGCCCGCCCTGTCCAGATTCGTTGTACCAATCAGCCAAAATTGGGGCAGTAATGTCACTGAAGTACCAAGTTGAAGATACCCGCTTGATAAAACACTGTATCCCACTGCCTGCTGCACATCTTCGTCCGACAGGAATCTTCCACCCTTCTAGTCCTTTTCTAGCGGACCGAGGGTAGCCCGCCCTGTCCAGATTCGTTGTACCAATCAGCCAAAATTGGGGCAGTAATGTCACTGAAGTACCAAGTTGAAGATACCCGCTTGATAAAACACTGTATCCCACTGCCTGCTGCACATCTTCGTCCGACAGGAATCTTCCACCCTTCTAGTCCTTTTCTAGCGGACCGAGGGTAGCCCGCCCTGTCCAGATTCGTTGTACCAATCAGCCAAAATTGGGGCAGTAATGTCACTGAAGTACCAAGTTGAAGATACCCGCTTGATAAAACACTGTATCCCACTGCCTGCTGCACATCTTCGTCCGACAGGAATCTTCCACCCTTCTAGGCCTTTTCTAGCGGACCGAGGGTAGCCCGCCCTGTCCAGATTCGTTGTACCAATCAGCCAAAATTGGGGCAGTAATGTCACTGAAGTACCAAGTTGAAGATACCCGCTTGATAAAACACTGTATCCCACTGCCTGCTGCACATCCTCGTCCGACAGGAATCTTCCACCCTTCTAGGCCTTTTCTAGCGGGCCGAGGGTTTTATAATCGGATGGAGAGAGATCAGGACTAAAAAAAGGGACGGGGGGAGACGGTGCTCGAGTATCGGTCATTTGAGTTGGCCTAACTTCCTAAATCGAACGTCATCTTGTGTCGAACCGCGAGAAACACGGAGCTCGGTGCATCATTCCACAACGAGGGATTTCGACACTCATGCTGCCCTATACATGCTCTTTATTCTGCGATGGATGTCCACCGGTGTTTGCCAAAAAAAGGCAGCAGCACGTCGCTTCTGTTTCGAAGCATTTGGTAATAACAACGCCGTAGGCCACGTCCCCGCTTTTACCGCACGCACGTTGGAGAGACACGAATGCCACACTTATCCCTTAGCTACATGTCGGTGCTTATATATCAGTATGCGAGTCGAACTGTGTTGTATATACACTGCAGCAACTCCCTCAAGCGGAAACTTTTTGATCGACCCTTATACTGTCAGGAAAAATTCATAGATCTGACCACTGGATTGCAATGTATCGTCGCTAACACTTCAATAAATCACCTTCAACTTAGCAACTGTCGTTGATAATTACTCTACCAACCAGACGCGAAAAACAGTTCAACGTCAAAAGGGAGCCGGCCGCGGTGGTCTCGCGGTTCTAGGCGCGCAGTTCGGAACCGTGCGACTGCTACGGTCGCAGGTTCGAATCCTGCCTCGGGCATGGATGTGTGTGATGTCCTTAGGTTAGTTAGGTTTAAGTAGTTCTAAGTTCTAGGGGACTAATGACCACAGCAGTTGAGTCCCATAGTGCTCAGAGCCATTTGAACCAGCCAGAAATGGTAGTCCATTTATTCCACACACGAATCAACAGGTCCTGTTTACTGAATCCACAACTTCAACAATTCGATTTCTCAGACATTGAACAGTAGCTGTCACAGGTGGGACAAAGACTCCCTCTTTTGTGTGCCCTCACAGAAAGAAATAGCAAGATGTGAGGGTTGGTACCTAGGTGGCTAAATGCAATGAACAGACTCTTGTTCACGACTTCCAATCCAACATTGTGGGGTGTATAAGTGAGGCGGGGCATAAAAATGAAGTAACTGAAATCTTCATGAAGTACTGCATCGGTGTCCTGAACGGCGGTGGGCGACGCGCGGCTGACGTAGGAGATTACGGATGCAAACAAGGTTATTTCCCACTGGGGAGGCAAACACAGCGGTGCAATGCTCCCGCCCTGAGTCCGGCTCTTTGTAAGGAAGCGAGAGCAGTTTAAGTCCGTGGCTCTAAACTACGTAAATACCACTGCAAACAGCTAGCTACCGTTCTGAGCGCTTAAGCGATTGCAACGCACCACCAACAGTTGCATACGTCAATTACGAGAATCGCTTCTCGCTCTGATGGAGGAAGTAATGGTCAGGTAAGGGAAAGCAATTCAGTATTGTGTGACGTCCCAAATCTTTCCATATTGTCTTACAGAATGGTGTGTTTATTACGCTCGTAAAAATAAAAAAAGACAGGTTGGATATTGAGTCTACAGTGGCATCATAGAAAACAATTATACGTAGAGCTCGCTACTGTGTCAGTAGTTACAGCTTCCTGACAAACTGTGTATCGGAGACCGACAGCTTTCAGCCTATATGCCGGAAGACCTGCAGCGTTAAGTCGCTCGCACGGTCGTACAAGGAAGGGCCCGTTCGTACATCTACGTCTAAAGGTTCTCCCAGAAATGTTGCGATACACTTCTGAGAAAGGTGGGGCACATCTTAAGGATTGAGAGTTGCATAGCGAGGTGTTCGTTTGTAATCCGTCGATCACCTGAGGGAGTCCGCATGTTCCAAACATTTGAGGAGTCACAGCTGTGAGCGGCCGGCAGGCACGCGAGAGATGGGACAGATTTGCTCGATCTTGTTGCGAGGATGACAGACGCCTCGCCCAAGAGCTCACCGTGCTTTTGTTCACCTCCAGGTCTCCATAGACGTTCTGCAACAGCCTATGAATATCTGCGACTCTCTGGTTTTCCGCCAAAAGAAACCCGATGATAGCTCTCTGCTCGAAGTGCACTTCCGTTACAGATGCCATTTTCGAAGCTATGTACAGTGCTGCCACCTATCGGAACTTCGTGGAATTATAGCAGCTGATGCTGGAATATTCTACGATGTCCCACAAAAAATTCAGCTCTTTTTCAATCGAAATTGTCCGAGAAAAAAATACGTTGCATTATTTTTGGATGCTCGTCGTAAATGTAGCTCTGTACTAAATGGATTATAATTACATAGTTATCAATTATTCACTGGCAGTTTTTTCTATTAAAGACTTGTGTTTCTGTAATCGTAATAATTGCTTTTTACGAAATACCTTTGATCACTATTGTAGCAAGCAGCAGGATGCAAGGACTTGTAGTCCCTCTGTAGCGGGGGATCCCCGCACAACGTCAGTGCACTGCACAGCCCTTTGGAGAGTGCAGTACTCAGTTTCAGGAAAGTCGCTGGCGCACCGCGGTGCTATTTTAATTCGCGCTGCGCATGCGCAGTGTCCGTCGTATAGCTGGCGCTTCCCGCTCCCTCTGCGACTCAGCGGCTCCCAGCAAGCCACTCCACGTCTGTGGGCAGATGATGTTCCGAGGCACTTACAGCAGAGGCCTACTGCTGCAACGTTCCGAACGATTTAGCACACTTACCACCTTCTCCCCGCTGCACTCCTCGTTAGACGTTATGAACTGGAACGCCTCTTTCCGACTCGTCCTCGACGCGGCCGTGCCGGTCACGGCCAGAATTGCACACTTAGTGCTGCGTGGCGTTGCGTGCGAACCGAATCACGCGATTTACTATTCCGCAGATTTACTCAGCAATGTTTATTTTAGACTGTAGCATGTAGAAGTGCAGAGAAATAATCCAGGTCTGCTAATAAGAGTCACGAAGCCCTGGCGTCGTCGTTGAAGAGGAAAGAGACTCACCGAAATAGAACGTGCTTTGTGCCGTTTCTGTTCGCAAAGTTCATGACCCTTTCTTTTTTTCCGAGGAAACTGTGACAGGAGAGTCATACCTGAATATACTGCAGAACTGTTTGTTTCCTCAACTTCATGAAGATTTCAGTTACTTCATTTTTATGCCCCGCCTCACTTATACACCCCACAATGTTGGATTGGAAGTCGTGAACAAGAGTCTGTTCATTGCATTTAGCCACCTAGGTACCAACCCTCACATCTTGCTATTTCTTTCTGTGAGGGCACACAAAAGAGGGAGTCTTTGTCCCACCTGTGACAGCTACTGTTCAATGTCTGAGAAATCGAATTGTTGAAGTTGTGGATTCAGTAAACAGGACCTGTTGATTCGTGTGTGGAATAAATGGACTACCATTTCTGGCTGGTTCAAATGGCTCTGAGCACTACGGGACTTAACTTCTGAGGTCATCAGTCCCCTAGAACTTAGAACTACTTAAACCTAACTAACCTAAGGACATCACACACATCTATGCCCGAGGCAGGATTCGAACCTGCGACCGAGCGGTCGCGCGGTTCCAGACTGTAGCGCGTAGAACCGCTCGGCTACCCCGGCCGGCGACTACCATTTCTGTTTCTCGAGCAACGCATAGTGCTCATGTTGAGTGTATGGTATAATGTCTGTGCGATCATAAAACTTCGAACCTTCCTCTATGCAGTGACATACGCAAGGTGTTTCGATCTTTTATAGTTTGTCAGCAGTAAAGCATTGAAATCTTTTGTTTCGTTTTGAATCAGCTGTACATATGGCAGCTCACTCTTCGGATATCGGAATCTTTCTGAAAGGAGGCCTACTCCTAAAGGACATTGGTGAAGCGATCAATTTAACGAGTGTCTCTGGTTAGTGTGAGGCTAGCAAACTTTATTAGCAGACCTGGATTATTTCTCTGCACTTCTACATGCTACAGTCTAAAATAAACATTGCTGAGTAAATCTGCGGAATAGTAAATCGCGTGATTCGGTTCGCACGCAACGCCACGCAGCACTAAGTGTGCAATTCTGGCCGTGACCGGCACGGCCGCGTCGAGGACGAGTCGGAAAGAGGCGTTCCAGTTCATAACGTCTAACGAGGAGTGCAGCGGGGAGAAGGTGGTAAGTGTGCTAAATCGTTCGGAACGTTGCAGCAGTAGGCCTCTGCTGTAAGTGCCTCGGAACATCATCTGCCCACAGACGTGGAGTGGCTTGCTGGGAGCCGCTGAGTCGCAGAGGGAGCGGGAAGCGCCAGCTATACGACGGACACTGCGCATGCGCAGCGCGAATTAAAATAGCACCGCGGTGCGCCAGCGACTTTCCTGAAACTGAGTACTGCACTCTCCAAAGGGCTGTGCAGTGCACTGACGTTGTGCGGGGATCCCCCGCTACAGAGGGACTACAAGTCCTTGCATCCTGCTGCTTGCTACAATAGTGATCAAAGGTATTTCGTAAAAAGCAATTATTACGATTACAGAAACACAAGTCTTTAATAGAAAAAACTGCCAGTGAATAATTGATAACTATGTAATTATAATCCATTTAGTACAGAGCTACATTTACGACGAGCATCCAAAAATAATGCAACGTATTTTTTTCTCGGACAATTTCGATTGAAAAAGAGCTGAATTTTTTGTGGGACATCGTAGAATATTCCAGCATCAGCTGCTATAATTCCACGAAGTTCCGATAGGTGGCAGCACTGTACATAGCTTCGAAAATGGCATCTGTAACGGAAGTGCACTTCGAGCAGAGAGCTATCATCGGGTTTCTTTTGGCGGAAAACCAGAGAGTCGCAGATATTCATAGGCTGTTGCAGAACGTCTATGGAGACCTGGAGGTGAACAAAAGCACGGTGAGCTCTTGGGCGAGGCGTCTGTCATCCTCGCAACAAGATCGAGCAAATCTGTCCCATCTCTCGCGTGCCTGCCGGCCGCTCACAGCTGTGACTCCTCAAATGTTTGGAACATGCGGACTCCCTCAGGTGATCGACGGATTACAAACGAACACCTCGCTATGCAACTCTCAATCCTTAAGATGTGCCCCACCTTTCTCAGAAGTGTATCGCAACATTTCTGGGAGAACCTTTAGACGTAGATGTACGAACGGGCCCTTCCTTGTACGACCGTGCGAGCGACTTAACGCTGCAGGTCTTCCGGCATATAGGCTGAAAGCTGTCGGTCTCCGATACACAGTTTGTCAGGAAGCTGTAACTACTGACACAGTAGCGAGCTCTACGTATAATTGTTTTCTATGATGCCACTGTAGACTCAATATCCAACCTGTCTTTTTTTATTTTTACGAGCGTAATAAACACACCATTCTGTAAGACAATATGGAAAGATTTGGGACGTCACACAATACTGAATTGCTTTCCCTTACCTGACCATTACTTCCTCCATCAGAGCGAGAAGCGATTCTCGTAATTGACGTATGCAACTGTTGGTGGTGCGTTGCAATCGCTTAAGCGCTCAGAACGGTAGCTAGCTGTTTGCAGTGGTATTTACGTAGTTTAGAGCCACGGACTTAAACTGCTCTCGCTTCCTTACAAAGAGCCGGACTCAGGGCGGGAGCATTGCACCGCTGTGTTTGCCTCCCCAGTGGGAAATAACCTTGTTTGCATCCGTAATCTCCTACGTCAGCCGCGCGTCGCCCACCGCCGTTCAGGACACCGATGCAGTACAAACGCACCGCCATTCGTATGCCGTCCGCTGCCCGCGTCCCGTCGTGCGTTGCTGCCTCTTCCACCTGCCTTCTCCAAAAGGAACGAGAACGACGACAATCCCTTCTATTCAGAATCTTGCTTTGTGCCGCTGTTGCAGGTAGACTCTTACGTTTAGTTGCGAAAGAGCTTTTGCATTCTTATGTATGTGTTTGCGTATTCACCGACCGAACAATAAAAGGCTTAAATCACAAAAATGTCGCCAGTCGTATTTTCTGTTGTCTGTGCAAAGGATTTGACTGTGTAAATCGTGACACTCTTTCACAAAAGAGGAGATTTTGCAGATAAAGATTTAAGAAAAAGAATTGGTGTTACATAACTGAACTACTACCACAATGAATCCGTGACACTTCAGCGAAGTGCGCCTGGGTATCTTAGGCATTAAGAGTATTACTCTCAAGGGAAGTTTCCTGTTTCGGGTAGCCGGCCGGCACACAGTTTTAATTTACCAGGTCGTTTCAACTGAACTACCGTTGACAGCAGGACTAATGTTGTGACTAATAATTATTTCGTCCATAAAGGACGGACTCGTAAGAACTGTGTCTGACAGTATCGTATAAATAAAACAATTATCTGTGCCATTCACTCTTATTTTTGCCTGCAGGTATGCAAAGGCATCTATCTTCTACAGTACCACTAAGAACGTAGCCATACAGTGCTCTACCTGAAGATGATGATGTGAAACATTGAAACGCGTAGTGGTACAATAAGCAAGTGACTAACCCACAAAATGGTTTTATTTATAATTTTACGATTACCGAGAATTTATTAATAGTGTCTCCCTCAGTTCGACACTGAGTTCACAACTGGATCTAATGTGAAGGATTTCTTTGGCATTCACAACGTTGTATAAACGGTTCACTGTATCAAAACTATGTTTTCAATAGGTCATAGTACGCTGAAAATCACACATTCTATTCATTACCTATTTATCGACCATAAAACGAAGAAAAGGGGGGAAGATAGAAAATATCATTACTCACATTCAGGTGTACAATGAGCTGCTAATGTTGATTATAGGTTTAAAGAGACTAAACATCTGAGGCTATTAATGTACTATTCTCACCCCTACTTCTACCCCAACCACACCCTGCTGAACGCAATTTGCGTATACCGTCTGTCTGCATGTAGTGTAGTATTGTGCAAGTGTGAGAAAGTTTTCTAAAAGTTAGCTTAGAGTGTACTTGATGTGGGACGAGAGTATCAGCCTGGTATTCACCTATTGAGATGTGGGAAACCGCCTAAAAACCAAATCCAGGCTGGCTGGCACACCGGCCATCATCGTTAATCCACCGGCCAAATTCCAACTACAGCCGGTGCATCTCCCGGTCCCGGAAATGGGCGCTTCAACGCTCACGGCTACCGCGGGTTAGCATTTACATTAAGATCTTAATGGAAGTCATAAGCCTGCAGAATTTCATTGAATATTCTAAACTTTTCCAAGTCTGTGTTAGAGATATCCGCAGTCGCGCCTCAAGCATCATTCGTTTCCTTTGCTATATTGTCTAGTCACGTTACTGTGGCCAGTTGATAAAAGCCTGAACAACCGTCTTTTACTGCGCGGACTACAGAGGCTCTGGAAGGTACCAACAGGGATGTAGAGACATGTCGACCCCATTGCTGTGACCAGATGCGCTATGTTTCTGGGTGTAGGACCCATGGTGATCGAGGTGGACGCACAGATGCCTGAATCAGTTTAAATCTGGAGAGTTTGGTAAAATCATTGTGCTTCTGTGCTGCGTGACATATTGCATTGTCCTTCTAGTAGATGCCATCATGCTCAGTAAAACATACTGCGTGTACAGATGGACATGGTCCCCAAGGGTACATGCACACTTGTGTTGATCCATTGTGCTTTTCAGAATGACAAGATCGCAGGGGTGCCGTGAAAACCTTCCCCAGACCATAAGTTACTGTAGGATGTTTGTTTTCAAACGTATCATGCCGTACACACCATCGGTCATCTGTTAGATGGAGCACAAAAAGTCATTCCTAAAAGGCAAACTGTGACCATTCAGCAGGCGTCCATTCGTTGTAGTTGCGTGCAAATTCCATTCTTCGTCGCTGATGGACGGCAGTCAGCATGGGTACTTTAAACAGGCACCTGTTACAAAGCCCATATGTAGCAACGTTCGCTGTGCGTTCATTGAGGAGACATCGTTAGTAGCCCCTTGGTCCATCTCGGTAGTCAGTTGCTCAACAGCTGCACCTCTATTCGCCCATACACATCTCTGCAGTCGTCACTCACCCCTGTGATCTGTGGCCCATTGTACACCATGGTTTTTGTACAGCGCCAAATTGTCATCCACGGTGTACTTTAACTATGGCGACACGCGAACAGTTTATGGACTTAGCCGTTTCGGAAATGCTTCCATCCTTTGCCCGAAAGCCAACGATTATGTCATTTTGGGAGTCAAATAGCGGCAGTGACTTCACTGTTTTCCCCATACCCCGACACACTTTAATACTATACAGGGTGTTACAAAAAGGTACGGCCAAACTTTCGGGAAACATTCCTCACACACAAAGAAAGAAAATATGTTATGTGGATATGTGTCCGGAAACGCTTACTTTACATGTTAGAGCTCATTTTATTACTTCTCTTCAAATCACATTAATCATGGAATGGAAACACACAGCAACAGAACGTACTAGCGTGACTTCAAACACTTTGTTACAGGAAATGTTCAAAATGTCCTCCGTTAGCGAGGATACGTGCATCCACCCTCCGTCGCATGGAATCCATGATGCGCTGATGCAACCCTTGAGAATGGCGTATTGTATCACAGCCGTCCACAATACGAGCACGAAGAGTCTCTACATTTGGTACCGGGGTTGCGTAGACAAGAGCTTTCAAATGAAAGTCAAGAGGGTTGAGGTCAGGAGAGCGTGGAGGCCACGAAATTGGTCCGCCTCTACCAATCCATCGGTCACGAATCTGTTGTTCAGAAGCGTACGAACACTTCGACTGAAATGTGCAGGAGCTCCATCGTGCATTAACCACATGTTGTGTCGTACTTGTAAAGGCACATGTTCTAGCAGAACAGGTAGAGTATACCGTATGAAATCATGGTAACGTGCTCCATTGAGCGTAGGTGGAAGAACTAAAATGAGCTCTAACATGAAAATTAAGCGTTTCCGGACACATGTCCATATAACATATTTTCTTTATTTGTGTGTGAGGAATGTTTCCTGAAAGTTTGGCCGTACCTTTTTGTTAACGCCCTGTATACCCTCCTCTGCTAGTGCTGGGCCTGCCGTCTGTGAATAATTATTGCACAGTGATGTTGAACATAGGCGGTGGTCACATTAATGTGACTGGACTGTCTGTATTGCGCTCCGCTTGTTGTGAACTACCCTCAACAGTTCTACCTGTCCTATTCATACCTACCCTAGGTGAATTCATAAGCATGTGATTTACATTTACTCTCAGTATCAACCTACTGTTAATCACAGCTAACCAAATCCCTTTCCTCAGATGTAACTCCAATTCCCATCAGATCACCAAAGTTGTGTCTGGCTAGCCTAGCACTTGCATCTATGGCGACACGGGTCTTCCGAGCGCTGTTGGAGAGTGGAGTGTACGCAGCCTTTCTGAAGCAAACTGGGGAGCTGCGTGACTGAGAAATAGCAATTTTTGTCTCGTGTAGTGACAGCGGCCGAGAGAGAAGTGTGCTGACCACATGCTCCTCCATATGAGCATCCAGTGACACCAGTCATCTGAGGATGACACGGCGGTCGGTCGGTAGGATTGGGGCCTTCCGAGACTTGTTCTGACGGAGAGAAAGGAGTTCGTCCGTCTTGTTTTAGATCCGAATCCATACGCACATATGGATGTACATGGCAGTCCAATATCTGGTTCCTAGCACAATAGTCCTGTAGAAAAAGAAGACACGTAGTGTTGAGGCCTTTGTGTTGCTGATGTGTGTCACTGCGCTCTGACGAATCTGCATTTCAAATGTCGGAGACCTCAATGAACGCGTTGTTTTAACAGCCTGCATAAGTAGTTTCCGCAGCAGACCAGGAAAGCACGGCTTGGCGTATTAGTGACATCATTCTTGCGATGTTCCACTACAGCACTACTGTGCCTAGGATAGAGATAGGAAGTGCATGAAGACTGCACTTGTAGATCGAATGCAGTGGCAGGCAGTTTGTCTTGCTAAAAGGGTGGACACAGTGTCACCAGAGCACTAAGCTATCGAATTACACAGTACCCAAAAACCCATTCAGTTGTTTCCAACCAGTAACAAAGCTGCCTATAACCGCACGTTTTGGTCTCTCCTGGTACTGAAAGCAGAAGACGACAGTAAAATCAGTGTTGCGTATCTTAGTGCAATTGATTTATATCTCAAACGTATTCTATTTCTTTAATCGATTAATGAAATAACTTCGCGCTACTAGGCTGACCTTGACTTTCCAAGATTCGTCCTGAAACGGAAGTACCCATTGTGCGTACTCGGGTCGGTGGTACGTGGATATCTTTATAGCTGAACGACCTTTGAGATCGAGTGTCGCATTCTACGGGGCTTCTCAATGTGGCAGACACGGCGAGGTGCGCCGTGGTTCCCACACTGGACTCGATTCAGGAGGTCGACAGTCGAAATCTCCATCCGACCGTAGAGGTTTAGATTTCTTGCGATTTCCCTAAATTGGTTAAGGCCATGGTTTCTTTGAAAGGCCATAACTGATTTTCTTCCCCATCCTTCCCTAATTAGCTCGTGCTCTGTCGCTAATGACCTCATTGCCGACGAGCCGTTAAACCCTTCCTATTTCATCTTTTTTCTTTGATGATGATGGATGTCAAGCAACGATTTAAAATTTGCACCAGCACTGGAGTCCGAACCCAGATGTCCTGCTTAGTAGGCAGGTTCACTATCCTTTAAGCCATACTGCAACTACAGATACCACAGCTGCATGAACTAGCCTTGTATGTGTCACTCACCGATACAAATTCCAGTTCGTGCCTCAGCCCATTGCTGTTACGCTTCTAATTCGTGTCAATATTGCCAAGGTTCTCCCACATTGGGAGAGCACATTGGCAATGAGCGAAATGGGGTTAATTCTACCAGTACGTTGGGTGTACGAGTTATATTTGTCATACATAGTTGGTATTCCTAAGATATATTGAGTCTCGCCGCCTTTATCTGTGATAACAGTTAACTCTATTTCGCTCATTCCTAAGGCGCTACTCGAATATCAGAGGGCCTTGGCAATACTGATGCAAGTTTAGAAGGGGAACAGCAAAAGGCTGAGGGGTGAGTTGGAATTTGTGTCAGTGAAGATGGTGTACTAGGTAATCCATGCAGCTGTAGTATTTGTAGAGTCACTTTGGCATAACAGATAGCGCATCTGCCTCGCAACCTGGAGACCGAGGGTAGAATCTTGGTGCTGGTACAAATTTTAATTCATTGCTTTGGTCTCCATCGTTATCACAGATAAAAGCGAGACTCAGTATGTCTCAGGAACACCAACTATGATTAATTTTTTTCTTATTTGCTTGCGACTGATTACACTGCTTCTGGGTGTCTTGTTTATATATTCAACCTTCGTGGTGAAGGCCTGACGACATCTCACCCAGTGGCCCCAGGAGTTTTCCTGTGATTTCCCTAAACTGCTTAAAGCTAATCTCCGACATTGCGCGCGGGATTAGCCGAGCGGTCTCAGGAGCTGCAGTCATGGACTGTGCGGCTGGTCCCGGCGGAGGTTCGAGTCCTCCCTCGGGCATGGGTGTGTGCGTGTTTGTCCTTAGGATAACTTAGGTTAAGTAGTGTGTAAGCTTAGGGACTGATGACCTTAGCAGGTAAGTCCCATAAGATCTCACACACATTTGAAAATTTTTTCCGACATTGCAGCTACCTTCGTTTTAAATTTTCCATGAGTCTAAAAATCGCTAGCAATGCACGAAGAGCTGATGACATACGTTTTGTATCCCGCACTAAATGAATGTCAGGTGAAACGTAATTTAATGGACTAACTCTTAATTTACATAAATGTATGTGCTGTTCAGCAAGGTCTCTGAGTGGCCGGGGAACTGCACGATGTCTGTTATTGTGCTTGCTGCTCATATCCTTTGGAGAACCGTTGTTTGAAATCAGATGCTGTTGCACAATGCGTAGTCGACCTCGAGAGATTGCGTGAAGAAGCCATGAATGCCTCTCTACGAACAAGTAACTCTTTAGTAGTCACTTCATATCCATTGGATACGGCTCTCCACGGAAAGAAATCAACGATTGATAAACCCGGCGATCAGGGGGCCAAGAAACCAGTCCACACGCCGAGTCCATCGATGTGGGAATGACCTGTTCAAATGATTACGAGCAGCCAGTCCAAAATGAGCGGGTGCCCCGTCATGTTGGTACCACTTGGACTTTCATTAAAAAGAAATGTTGTATGCATAAGGGTTAGAGGACTGTGAACGGGCACCATCGTCATCACATGTTCCCTCTTCACGCACTACTTTGCTCGATCTTCTTTGTTTCACATTATCAATAGTGACAAAACTAGCGAAATAGGAGCCTTGTGTATTTATTGACTCCATTCCATAGAACTGAGATGAACAGAAGAAACGTAAATCACATGCTTATGAACTCATCCAGGGTAGGTATCAATAGGATAGGTAGAAGTGTTCAGGGTGGTTCGCCACAAGTGGAGCGCAATCTCTGCCTTTGTTCAGTTGTTGTCGTTTGAAAGCACAGCAATCTTTTGCATCTGCAACCAAAGAGAGCGAAGGCCAGGTCACCTACGTAACTACCCGTCGAGAAGAGCAGATGGAAAATTATTCGTGAAAATAAAAAAAATGAACAGTGCTTCCTGCAACCATCTCCTACACGTTAGTCGGGAGCCATTTTGCCGGCCTAACTCATGTGTTCCATCAGCTTTCTCTTCTTTTTACATTTCCTTTGTTTCTTGACGTTTCTGCTGTTTCGACCATTGAAAACTGTCTACGGATTTCATTACAGAACCGCAGACACTGAGTGGATTGAAATAAACCAACATGTACTACAAAGGTGACAATGAATACTTGGGTTTCTGTCAGAAATTATTTTGACAAAGGCAGTTTTTGTAGAACGATCAAATTTTGTAAGTTGAAATTACTCAGGACAAGTTACGTTTCTGGCTTATCTGATTATAATAAATTGTGAGTCTTATGGAAGGCTACAAGAATACTCTGAAAAGTGGATAACGATAAAAAAAAAAAATGACAAGGGTTGTATTTGGCATGAAGTCTTCCATTCAGAGCTTGCCGCTTAATTTTTTTTATTTCGCAGTAAACCTTTGTCAAGTGCCTCGTAATCGGCTTTGGAGAGTACTGCTATAAATAGTTGTACGCAGCATGTGTAGTACACTCACAGACAGATCTCTTTGCGTGTTGAAAATTATCTCAAATTAGATGAAACATATAGAGGAGGATCTCAAAGGAATGGGAGTCAGGTACTGGAGAAGGAAAGCGATGGCCAGAGAAGAATGAGGCAGGTGAAAAAGGAGGCCAAGGTTCTACAACGGCAGTACCGCCAACCAGTAAGTGAGATAGACGTCTAGTACTGGAGTTTAATTACATGGATTGGCGAGATGGTCACGTTAAATCTCTTCTTACAGTGGCACGTAGAAGTTTTTCTAATGCACACCACTATATTTTTCTCATACGTTTCAATCCCCAGTGTCCGCCCCGATAGCTGAGTGATCAGCGCGGCGGTGTGTCAAGGCAAGGGGCCCGGGTTCGATTCCAGGCTGGGTCGGAGATATTCTCCGCGCAGGGACTGGGTGTTGTGTTGTTCTCATTATAATTTCATCACAATCATTAGTGGAAGGCAACGGGAAACCACCACTGGAATCACTTCCCTATACGCTCATGCGGTGGACCTCTCTGACGTGGCTTCCCCCATGACAAGGCCTGCCGTAAGGCAGAACAGAAAGTTAAGTCCATCCCCAGTCAGTACTTCCTGTGATAACTGCTTTCCAATGATTATTTCGCCACTTTGCATGTCACTTTTAGCTACACGTCCTTGTCTGGTATTCTACGAGGTAGAAACAGAAACGAGAACCAAAAGAAAATAATGTAGTAAATCAGTGCCGCTACAATTGTAATGGACGCCGTGAGCGAGAAAGTTGTCAGTGAGTCCATCGCGGCGTTTTGGACCCGTCCTCATGGCACAGTCTGTTGCCAGGAAATATTTATCCCGTGTGGTAAACAAGTGTGAGTCATTCGAGCTCTCGACTGTGCGAAGGCAAATAAGAACTTCTCCGCTCAAGGTCTACAAAAAATCTATCTTGTGACGTGAGCGTATTTGTCGTCACTTTTTCCGGACGCCAACTGCAATATTTACGGAATACGAAGTATTTTTGCTAAATTGGTGCTCTACAGTTGATAAGTTCTGTATGAAGCTCATAATTTACAGGCACGCCGCCAGCTGCCAAATGAATTGCTTTTGTTATACAACCAGATTCGGTCTTTCACACGAAGTTCAGACTAAAAAAAAAAACCACGCCACACTACACACAAGTTTAAATTATATTTTCTAAACATGTTTATCAAGTGAGTCTCCAGATAATACTTATTTAAAATCCCATTTGAGCAAAACCATCACATGGTATGAAAATCTGTCGTGAGATGTAATTCAGCCTTACTCCTTTTACTCCGTGAAAACGATTGCTGTTGGAGGTGGCCTAGCTGACAGTGAATAAAACTCTTAATGTAGAGATCGTTTTCTTGCACACAATTCGGCCGATGGCTTACATACGACGGGCGGAACCGATTAAAAAATAACTTTATAAAGATTTTGCAATCGAATGAAGTTTGTTCAGTGGAGAAAACACTTGGTTTTCACTGAGTCCAACCAAACCGATTTCGTTTTTCAGGGTTCCCAAGGTGAATGCTAGGATGATCCCTTACACAGTCTATGAACAAATTTTTTGTGTTCTTTCTCCGACTTAAATAGTGCTCCACGACCAGAATCAACTGAGCATTTAACTTTCAATCCTTCTGACAGATTTTTCTAATTCAAGCTTAATTCCAATTCTTCTAATCTCTTTAGAGTGCCGTGCCTCAGTCGGAAAAACGGAATCCTTAAAGAAAGGCGTTTTTGTCCATCCGTCCATCCGTCCACCTGTATGTCTGTCTATGCGACTGTTAAGAACCCTTGTCTCGATAACTGATAAGCATATCACGTTGAAACTGATCTCACGTACTAAGATCAACGATCCCTTGGCGGTGTAAAAGATGTAAGCCTCTAGGTCAATGCAATAGAGAGATACGGCCATCCATGTCACATATTTTGATACTCACAAACTCATTCATCAGAACCTATAGGGTACTTCCCGAAGACTAAGATTCATGAAATTTCGCAAGAAGCAAGGTTTCATAGTGCACGTAATTCTAAAAAGAATCCGAAAATTGTTAAGCTGTAATTATATCACATGAAAATATCTTTGTGCCATCTGTCAAAAGCATGATACACAAATATTGCTGCATGCAAACATAAAATGGAAGCTTTAATCATCTTTTAGTAAGTAAATAAAAAGTATTTTATTAAATATTCTCTCTCTACACGTATAGAATTAAGTTCCATGCTGGCTTCTTTTTGTATGTCCGCGCTAGTCTCAGGAACCCCCGTAGAGATTTTGATAATTTGCTGGAATTCCCAGGGTCGATATCCTGCCAGTGTCGGTGTCGATAGTAGCCAAAAATCAGCGAGATTCTCGATTCACGGGATGGATGAACTCCCTTTATACATAATTACGTTTCTACGGAACTCTCAGTGCGCGATTTGTACTCACACTCGGTCAGTTTGTTTTTTTTTTTTTTTTCTTTAGTGTGCAGGCTGCCCGTGGATCTTAATTTTTCGGTATTTACCTAATTTACTTACTTGGTAATATAGTAAATTTATTCCACTTTAAAGTGCTTACATTTCCACTTAGACAAGAAATCATCCCGTATTCCTTCACGATGACTTGCTTGTGTCCACCAGATAAGTTCTCATTCCATGAGTTTGTTTCGTAATCTTGCTTTGGGGGACTAGCGATTATATTCACGATAGTGACGCTACGATAGAGATCTGATTCCAAGTAAATAAATAGCGATTCAACCACATTTCAGTCGCTACCGATGCTGAACACTCTGTTCAGAGCTGTGTTTTCTCGTGAGATCGTCCGTAACCCAACATCCGCGGTGTCCAGTTGTAAGCGGTACTTGGTTTCAGCGTTGTATGGTAGGCGGGATGAGGGGAGGGGCGGGAGGAGGCTGCAGACGAAGAAAGTAATCAGGTTGATGTAACGTTCCGTTGGTAACGGTGTCGTCAGGGACACTCTTGTGTCTCAGTTTGAGCTAGTTAAAGAGCGGCACGGAGTGGCCACACGGTTAGAGGTGGCATGTCACGGATTAGGACACCCCCCTCCCCCCCAGCCGGAGGTTCAAGTCCTCCCTCGGGCATGGAGGTGTATGTTGTTCTTAGCATAAGTTAATTTAAGTAGTGTGTTAGTCTAGGGACCGATGACCTTAGCAGTTTTGTCCCTTAGGAATTCACACCACACACACATTCTAGTTAAAGAACTTGTTGTTTAACCGATATGATACTATGTAGGGAAACAATGAAACATTAATTTTCTAATTTAATGTGACCACATGCACATTTAAACCCTGCTTATCTTGAACTCAAGCACCTTAACTAGTGCGCCACGTCACTCTTGTAAGGGTTAAGCTAATACTAATAATTGGCTAAACCCTCCATCGCTCCCTTCCCCCTCCCTCCTTCCCACCCACCCTCCCTGTGGGTGTGTGGGTGTGTGTGTGTCTGTGTGTGTGTGTGGGTGTGGGTGTATGTATTTCAGCGGCCTGTAACGTTTCATTTCCATGAATATCGATTACGCTCTTGACACCGATCAAAATGAGAGCAATGACCATTCTACTACCAGTAAGTTCTTCAGCCACTGCGCGTTCCAAATCTATACAATTACTCTGCAATTCACACTTGCACGTTAGGATCACAGTTCATAGAACCACTTTAATTTCTCGACCGCTCCATTCTTGAATAACATGTGGGAAAAATGAACAGCTAAATCTCCCTATTCGAGGTTATTTTTCGGCCCAGCATATGGAGCATTTTGATACAGTTTCTGTCTCTCTTAGAACCTCTGACCCATAGCCACTGGCCAATGGCCATGGAAGCTGAAATTGGCTGTGTTTTGTAAAATAAAAAGGAAAGGAAAACTTGTGCTCTCATTCTCGGTATGTAGGTGGGAGCCAATAAAATTTTGGCAATTCAGAGGAGAAAATTCGTGACTGAAATTTCGAGAAAATACCTTTGTTTTAATGGCTGCTACCTCGGCTCGTTAACCATATCCGTGACACTCTCTCCCCTGCTTTGCGGTAAATGCAAAACGAGTTGCCCTTCTTTGAACCTTTTCAGTGTCTTTGTTTTTCGATGTCCTCAACAGTCCTATCTGTTAACGATTCCATAACTCGCAGCAGTACTTCAGAAGGGATACTTTGAAGATAATTACAGCGTTGTAAAAATTGCATTGTAAATACAACTACAGCAACATAAGATTGCTTGTTGACGGCAGCCTGATCTTGCCAGAATGTCATTTGATGAAGTTGACTAGTATCATTTATCTTGAGAGATTATCTTGGCTTATTGTGAAATGAAAACTGATAAATACACTCCTGGAAATTGAAATAAGAACACCGTGAATTCATTGTCCCAGGAAGGGGAAACTTTATTGACACATTCCTGGGGTCAGATACATCACATGATCACACTGACAGAACCACAGGCACATAGACACAGGCAACAGAGCATGCACAATGTCGGCACTAGTACAGTGTATATCCACCTTTCGCAGCAATGCAGGCTGCTATTCTCCCATGGAGACCATCGTAGAGATGCTGGATGTAGTCCTGTGGAACGGCTTGCCATGCCATTTCCACCTGGCGCCTCAGTTGGACCAGCGTTCGTGCTGGACGTGCAGACCGCGTGAGACGACGCTTCATCCAGTCCCAAACATGCTCAGTGGGGGACAGATCCGGAGATCTTGCTGGCCAGGGTAGTTGACTTACACCTTCTAGAGCACGTTGGGTGGCACGGGATACATGCGGACGTGCATTGTCCTGTTGAAACAGCAAGTTCCCTTGCCGGTCTAGGAATGGTAGAACGATGGGTTCGATGACGGTTTGGATGTACCGTGCACTGTTCAGTGTCCCCTCGACGATCACCAGAGGTGTACGGCCAGTGTAGGAGATCGCTCCCCACACCATGATGCCGGGTGTTGGCCCTGTGTGCCTCGGTCGTATGCAGTCCTGATTGTGGCGCTCACCTGCACGGCGCCAAACACGCATACGACCATCATTGGCACCAAGGCAGAAGCGACTCTCATCGCTGAAGACGACACGTCTCCATTCGTCCCTCCATTCACGCCTGTCGTGACACCACTGGAGGCGGGCTGCACGATGTTGGGGAGTGAGCGGAAGACGGCCTAACGGTGTGCGGGACCGTAGCCCAGCTTCATGGAGACGGTTGCGAATAGTCCTCGCCGATACCCCAGGGCAACAGTGTCCCTAATTTTCTGGGAAGTGGCGGTGCGGTCCCCTACGGCACTGCGTAGGATCCTACGGTCTTGGCGTGCATCCGTGCGTCGCTGCGGTCCGGTCCCAGGTCGACGGGCACGTGCACCTTCCACCGACCACTGGCGACAACATCGATGTGCTGTGGAGACCTCACGCCCCACGTGTTGAGCAATTCGGCGGTACGTCCACCCGGCCTCCCGCATGCCCACTATACGCCCTCGCTCAAAGTCCGTCAACTGCACATACGATTCACGTCCACGCTGTCGCGGCATGCTACCAGTGTTAAAGACTGCGATGGAGCTCCGTATGCCACGGCAAACTGGCTGACACTGACGGCGGCGGTGCAGAAATGCTGCGCAGCTAGCGCCATTCGACGGCTAACACCGCGGTTCCTGGTGTGTCCCATGTGCCGTGCGTGTGATCATTGCTTGTACAGCCCTCTCGCAGTGTCCGGGGCAAGTATGGTGGGTCTGACACACCGGTGTCAATGTGTTCTTTTTTCCATTTCCAGGAGTGTAAAAGAAAAATACGACCAGTCTATATAAAATTAATCTTGAAATTGTCATATTCTGCACTTCACTATCTGAGAGGGACGAAATCCTGTGGGCTACAAAACGGATCCACCTTCTCTCTTCAGAGGATAGTTCTTAAATACCTAAGATTATAAGGGTAACAATTGCACCTTGTTGTAAATATTGTGCTATAGCTTGCCGTGGATATTACTTTAGAAGAAACAGTCATACGTTTGTGGTAACTTGAAGCTTTTTTTCCGCGGGCTAGTACGGAATGTATTGTGACCAGCCCGTTACCCTAGCGACATGGTTCCTCTTGTAAAGAACGCTATCGCCACAAGTTTCCGTCCCGTTACTCGGAATACCGTATTATAATCTTATCGGCCAATGACCTGAGAAACTGCAGTGACTTTCTTTAAGCCATCGGCACAGGGAACGTCAACTTGACCCTGCCGAGCTTCTGACGTCAAAGCGTGGATAAAGCGCGTTGTTGAGTCTTTCCGAACGTGCAGAGCAACACTAGCCCATCAGATATTCTGAATGTGCGTCTGAGCGTAGATTAGTGAGATGGAATAACACGATCTACGTCACATGACGCTATCTCTCTCCAGTACAGAACATTGAGAAGCCACATATCGTAAAGAATTTTAAAATTATTAAAGCGTGAATTGTGGTGAAGACTTACGTGCTGTGATTCTATGTGATGAAATATTAGTTTAGTTATGAACTTTAAAATCAATATATTTGTGGACGTGCGCTTTGTGAGAGCTGCTCAGTTCACTGCTAAACGCATAACACCGCACTATCGGAATCGTAGAGGGTAACCAAGAGATGAATTCGGTAAGCAGATTCAGAAGGATATAGGTTGCAGTGGTTATTGGGAAATGAACAGACTTGTCCAGGACAAAGTAACATGGATAGCTGCATCAAACCAGTCTTTCGACTGAAGAGCACAACCACAACAACATAGAGCGAGGTGGCGCAGTGGTTAGCACACCCGACTCGCGCTAGGCGGCACAACGGTTCAAACCCGCGTCCGGCCATTCTGATTTATGTTTTTCTGATTTCCCTAAATCGCTTGAGGCAAATGCCAGGATCGTTCCTCTGAAAGGGCACGGCCGACTTACTTCCCCATCCTTCCCTAACCCGTTAGGACCGATGACCTCGCTGCTTGGTTCAAAATGTTCAAATGTGTGTGAAATCCTATGGGACTTAACTGCTAAGGTCATCAGTCCCTAAGCTTACACACTACTTAACCTAAATTATCCTAAGGCCAGACACACACACACACACACACACACACACACACACACACACACACACACACCCATGCCCGAGGGAGGACTCGAACCTCCGCTGCTTGGTCCCCTCCCCAACATCAACCAACAACATGTGACTATGAATTACTCGATTCAATTACAATTCGGAAAGGTGATGATACCCGCTCTTTTTCTCGCAACGACTTCATAGATTCGTTCCTCATCTATTAATTTCACCTAAACATGTTCGCTGTCTTTATGCTGAGCGACTCGTTCTAATTTTACACTCACTTATTTTGTGCTTGCACGTGGTTTCCATGTAGATCTTATTTCATGTGCAATAGTCCTGTATCTGAAACTTTCTGGCAGATTAAAAGTGCGTGCCGTACCAAGACTCGAACTTGGGACCTTTGCCTTTCGCAGGCAAGTGCTCTACCATCTGAGTTACCCAAGCACGACTCACGCCCCGTCCTCACAGATTTACTTTTGCCAGTATCTCGTCTCATACTTTCCAATCTTCACAGGTTCGCAGGAGAGCTTCTTTGAAGTTTGGAAGGTAGGAGACGAGATACTGGCAGAAGTAAAGCTGTGAGGACGGGGCGTGAGTCGTGCTTGGGTAGCTCAGATGGCAGAGCATTTGCATGCGAAAGGTAAAGGTCCAGAGTTAGAGTCTCGGTCCGGCACACAGTTTTAATGTGCCAGGAAGTTTCATATCAGCGCACACTCCGTTGCAGAATGAAAATCTCATTCAGTCCTGTATCTGTCTACAATTTTCCTTGGATAACGTTCGAATTTCAATCAGTATATTCAGGTGTTTCGGTGTTATATGACGCAACTTCGCAAAGTTCAAAGAAGGGCAGCACGTTTTGTATTATCGGGCAATATGGGAGAGAGTGTCACAGAAATGATTCAGGATTTGGGCTGGACATCATTAAAAGAAAGGCGTTTTTCGTTGCGACGGAATCGTCACACGAAATTTCTATCACCAAGTTACTCCTCCGAATGCGAAAATATTTTGTTGACACCGACCTACACAGGGAGAAACGATCACCACGATGAAATAGGGGAAATCACAGCTCGTACGGAAAGATATAGGTGTTTGTTGTTTCCGCGCGCTATACGACATTGGAATAATAGAATATTGTGAAGGTGGTTGGATGAACCCTTTGCCAGGCACTTAAATGTGATGTGCAAAGTATCCATGTAGATGTGGATGTAGATTTTTCAGATACACAAACGACTGCCAGAGGTGAAAGAAGCTACGAATGACTGCCAGAGGTTGAAAAAGCTACAAATGGCAGAAAAAATCCTTTTGACCAAGCAAAAATAGAACTCTGAACTACTTTAGATTTACAGTCGGCCTCTGAGAAACATAGTTGCATATATGACACACAAGGAAAGAAAGTATAAAAAATAACAAAACAACGGAGAAAGCTTAACGAAGCTAACATCAACTACTAATATTTTTACTTTTTGAAACTGTACTGCAATAATTTGATGGTTATATCGAATTACTAATTAGGAGGCACTGAATCTAATGAAGGAAAAAAGTAATTTAAGGTTCTGTTTGACTAAAAGGAGGGATCAGTTGATAGGACACATTTTGAGACGTCGAGGAATAGTCTGTTGAGTAATGGAACGAAGTATAGAGCAAGGGCATGCAAAATTTGAGGACGAAAATAACTTTCGCACGAAGTGTGACTGCGAAGTAACATAGCTCGATCGACTTGGACCATACATAGAACGAACGGCTACCCAATATAGTACAGAAGAAACTGAAATATATAAACAATGAGAGGAGCAGAAAACTACACTTTGATTCAAAGACAATAATTATACTGACGTCACGGCGATTCATGGTAATCCCTGGATATTAGAAAAGGCGGAACATGGTTTTTTGTAGGGTGTGTGATCACCACCAGCGACGATGCATACTGTGTAACGTGCTCCACGGTGGCCACGATGTTGTTGAGAACTTCTTGTTGTACGGCGTCACATTTCTTTACCAGCGTGGTTGAGAGCTACTGAAAAGGACGCTTGCAATACATCTCCCCAAAGCGTACCACACGTGCTCAATGGGGCTTAAGCCGGGAGTATGAGCAGGCCATTCCATTCATCGAACATCCTCTCTTTCCAAGAGTCCTCCATCTGTGCAGTTCGATGCGGTCGCGCATTGTCATCCATAAAAATGAAGTCAGGACAGAACGCAACCCAGAAAAGACACACGTGGGGAAGGAGTACGTTGTCACAGTATCGTTGACCAATGAGTGTGCCGTGCTGAAGGATTTGACAGTTAGTACGGATATGCAACGTGTTGCCTCCCCACGCCATAACACCTGGAGCACCAAAATGACCATTTTCGACAATGCGAGAAGGGGGGACGCGCGTTAGACCCTAGAACATTGTCGAGCATGATCGTTTTGGTTGCCCAGGTTTTATGATATGTGAAAGCGTAATATTGCGTAGGCGTATTGAACTCCAAATCTTTTAACATGGTATACTCACTGGCCAACGTTATTGTGACACTATTGTCCCGCATATGCGTCCTTTCAGTTGTGCATTCGGCGCTGACTTCATTCTCAAGAATCACAACGCGTCGCCGCTTCGAACAACGCAGGTGGAAGAGCTCTTGGAAGAAGAGGACACTTACCGAATGTAACTTTGCAGCGTTACTTGAAACTGGCCATAAGGCCGAACTTGCAATAGTAACAATAAATATTTTATAGAGTAAACGGCGATTATGATGTCTTTTAAGAAACAACAAAAAATATTTTTTTGTCTCGAAATATGAATTATACACTAATGGAAAAAAAATCGCAACACCACTGCAGAGTTGTGCGACATAAACGAAAGATGTTAGGCCTTTGTCTACGCCAGAAAGATGATGTCTATTCAGATTTCGCGCCAGTCATGAGCGTTAGTTACCTTTGAGACTGGACATGGTGAGCTGATGTTAGTCGAGAATGTCTTTAAGGCGAGAAAGACGCCATTTTCAGCACTCACATTGTGGTGTAAAAGGGCTACGAGACTCTAGATGTTCCTTTCTGCGAAATTGCAGAAAGGCTTGGCACGAATTTAGTCACTGTACACAACTGCTATCAACGGTGGTCATGGGAGTGTACGCTCGCAAGATGACCGCGCTCCGGACGGTCATGTGGCACAGCCGAGAGGGAGGAACATAGTGTTCGGCGTATGGCTCTGGCGCTTCGTGCTGCATCTGCAGCAGCAGTCTGAGCAGCAGTTGGCACCACAGTGACACAACCAACTGATACAAATCCGTTACGTCACGTACAGCTCCGAGCCAGACGCCCTGTAGCGTGCATTCCCCTGACCCCAAACTACCGCCATTACCGTCGTCAGTGGTGTCATACGAAAGCTCATTGAAGGGCAGGATGGAGATATGTTGCGTTTTCTGATGAAAGTTGGTTCCTTCTCGGTGCCAATACGGCCGTATGTTCGTTAGAAGGACGCCAGGTGAGTAGAGAGGATACAAAACGTAGACTGGCAATGGCCATGAAAGCGTCTCTGAAGAAGAGAAATGTGTTAACATCGAGTATAGTATTAAGTGTCAGGAAGTCGTTTCTAAAGGTATATGTGTGGAGTGTGGCCATGTATGGAAGTGAAACATGGACGATAAATAGTTTGGACAAGAAACGAATAGAAACTTTCGAAATGTGGTGCTACAGAGGAATGCAGAACATCAGATGGGTAGATCACGTAACTAATGAGGAGGTATTGAATAGAATTGGAGAGAAGAGAAATTTGAGGCACAACTTGACTAGAAGAAGGGATCGGTTGGTAGGACATGTTCTGAGGCATCAAGGGATCACCAATTTAGTATTAGAGGGCAGCGTGGAGGGTAAAAATCGTAGAGGGAGACCAAGAGATGAATACACTAAACAGATTCAGAAGGATGTAGGTTGCAGTAGGTACTGGGAGATGAAGAAGCTAGCACAGGATAGAGTATCATGGAGAGCTGCATCAAACCAGTCTCTGGACTGAAGACCACAACAACAATAATCTCACGCTTACATTAGCCTGTGGTCCTGCAATATTAATCACTGAGATATGTTAGCTAGACAAATGTATTCCTGAAGTTTGATTACTCTACATTAATTATTTTTTGGTGTTGCGATTTTTTTTCTGTCATTCTAGTTAGAGGGTGTTCTGTCCTCCACTGGGGTAAGAGAAGGCTGGCGAATGAGTCACGGGCGAGCCGGCGGTGCTGCTGTTTCGCCGAACTTTTCGGGGCCTCGCACCCACCAGCGAAGCCGTCCGCGGCCCCTGGCCGTGTCATCCGTCTCAATTAGAGGCGGCCTGCGGCCGACTGCTAATGAACTCAGACGCCGGCCGCAGATAAATCCCGGGCGCGCGTGCTCGCCGCGTTGCGGCCACGCTCCGCCTCCTCTCTGCGGATATCTAGCTGCTCGGTCGACACCCTGAAAGGCGGAACAGTCAAAAATGGCTCAAATGGAGCTGAGCACATCCGAGGTCATCAGTCCCGTAGAACACAGAACTACTTAAACCTAACTAACCTAAGGACATCACACACATCCATGACCGAGGCAGGATTCGAACCTGCGAAACAATCAAGCGGTCATTCCGTGAGAAACGCTGAACTCTGGCTCGACCCGGCGACAGGAACGCTCTGTCCCCAACACGGTAGCAGTGTGTAATTAAATCAAACTTGTGTAATTAAATCGAACTACATGGTTCCACAGACCTTTCCAGATCTCAGGCATCTATGATGGAGAATGATGCGACGAATGAAAATTTGTTACAAGGCCAGGATTCGAACCTGAGTCTTCTGCCCACTAAGCAGATGCGCTAACCACTGCCCGACCCTCGCACAGTGACTTTGCACTCCTACACTGTGCTAGCACGCCTCCCCACTCAGTCCAAATTCCCTTTCACCCCTCAGCCACTTGGTATTCCCCCCTAAACTCGAACAGCATTGCAGAGTCTTTCCAACTCAATTGGAACAGCAACTCAGCATCGAACGAAACGAGGGATCCTGGCTGAAACCCATGCATAGGTGCTGTAACCAAATGAAACTTCACGGTTCCAGCGACCTTTTCAAACATCCATTATGAATACATGCAGACTGAAGAGACGAATGAGCAGGGGAAACACCAGGTGGGCTGAGCGGTGAATGGGCTTCTGTATTGAGGACAGAGGTGTGTTAGGGTATCCCGTGTAGCTGTGCAAAACCGCTGTGCCAGGATGGCGTATTTGCTAGCGCGGACCTTGGTAAAAGTTATAATTCGTCGCTTGAATTTGTTCCATTGATAGTGACCGGGACAAATATCTCACGAAATAAACGTCAAACAAAATAACTACAAAGAACGAAACTCGTCTCGCTTGAAGGGGGAAACCAGATGGCGCTATGGTTGGCTCACTAGATGGTGCTGCCATAGGTCAAACGGATATCAACTGCGTTTTTTTAAATAGGAACCTCCATTTTCTATTACACATTCGTGTAGTACGTAAAGAAATTTTAGTTGGACCACTTTTTTCGCTTCGTGATAATTGGCGCCGTAATAGTCACAAACGTATAAGTACGTGGTATCACGTAACATTCCGCCAGTGCGGACAGTATTTGCTTCGTGATGCATTACCCGTGTTAAAACGGACCGTATACCAATTCCGGGAAAGGTCGATATCGTGTTGATGTGTGGCTATTGTGATCAAAATGCCCAACGGGCGTGTGCTACGTATGCTCCTCGGTATCCTAGACGACATCATCCAAGTGTGCGGACCGTTCGCCGGATAGTTACTTTATTTAAGGAAACAGGAAGTGTTAAGCCAGATGTGAAACGTCAACCACGACCTGCAACAAATGATAATGCCCAAGAAGGTGTTTTAGCTGCTGTCGCGGCTAATCCGCACATCAGTAGCAGACAAATTGCGCGGGAATCGGGAGTCTCAAAAACGTCGGTGTTGAGAATCCTACATCAACATCGATTGCACCCTACCATATTTCTATGCATCAGGAATTACATGGCGACGGCTTTGAACGTCGTGTACAGTCCTGCCACTGGGCACAAGAGAAATTACGGGACGATGACAGATTTTTTGCACGCGTTCTATTTAGCGACGAAGCGTCATACACCAACAGCGGTAACGTAAACCGGCATAATATGCACTATTGGGCAACGGAAAATCCAGAATGGCTGCGACAAGTGGAACATCAGCGACATTGGCGGGTTAATGTATGGTGCGGCATTATGGGAGGAACGGTAATTGGCCCCCATTTTATCGATGGCAATCTAAATGGTGCAATGTATGTTGATTTCCTACGTAATGTTCTACCGATGGTACTACAAGATCTTTCACTGCATGACAGAATGGCGATGTACTTCCAACATGATGGATGTGCGGCAAATAGCTCGCGTGTGGTTGAAGCGGTATTGAATAGCATATTTCATGACAGGTGGATTGGTCATCGAAGCACCATACCATGGCCCGCACGTTCACTGGATCTGACGTCCCCGGATTTCTTTCTGTGGGGAAAGTTGAAGGATATTTCCTAATGTGATACACCGACAACGCCTGACAACATGCGTCAATTGTCAATGCATGTGCGAACATAGGGAAGGCGAACTACTCGCTGTTGAGAGGAATGTGGTTACACGTATTGCCAAATGCAGTGAGGTTGACGTACATCATTTTGAGCATTTATTTCATTAATGTGGTATTTACAGGTAATCACGCTGTAACAGCATGCGTTCTCAGAAACGATAAGTTCACAAAGGTACATGTATCACATTGGAACAACCGAAATAAAATGTTCAAACGTACCTACCTTATGTATTTTAATTTAAAAAACCTACTGTTACCAACTGTTCGTCTAAAATTTTGAGCCATATGTTTGTGACTATTACAGCGCCATGTATCACAAATCTTAAAAAGTGGTCCAACTAAAACATTCATATTTGTTTACGTACTACACGAATATGTAATAAAAATGGAACTTCCCATTTTAAAAAAACGCAGTTGATATCCGTTTGATCTATGGAAGCGCCATCTAGCGGGCCAGCCATAGCGCCATCTGGTTTCCCCCTTCAAGCCAGACAAGTTCAGTTCTTTGTATTTTTTTCGTTTGACGCTTATTGCGTGAGATATTTTGCCCGGTCACGATCAATGGACCACCCTGTATACATCGTGTAATTCAGTTGCTCATAAAGAGAACACACCGCAGGAGGTAGAGACTATAGCAGGCATTTCTTCAATTGTCACGCCTTAAATCTACATTTACACCTACACTCCGCAAGCCACCTGACGGTATATTGTGGAAGTTACTTTTGCTACCTCTTTATGATTTTCCCTTCCCCGTTGCATTCGCAGATAGCGCGTAGGAAGAATGATCATCGGTAAATCCCCTTATTAGCACTAGTTTCTCTAATTTTCTTGTTGCGTTCATTTCCTATGACATATAGGGGAGGAAATAATATGTTGTACGAATCTTTCCGAAACGGACTTCCTCGGAATTTCAATAGTAAACCTCTCTGTGATGCACAACGCCTCTCTTGTAGCGTCTGCCACAGGAGTTTATAGAGAATCTCAGCTACGCCGTCATGACGCCTAAACGACGCTGTGACTAAACACACTGTTCTCGGTTGCATTGCCTCTGTTCCTTCTCTTAGTCCGACCTGGTGACGGTCCCAGTGTGGTGGTCAGCACTCAAGAATCTGTCGAAAAACTGTTTTGTAAGCCATTTCTTTCGTGGCTGTGTTATACTGCCTTAAGATTTTTCATGTGAATCTGTCTGGCATCTGCTTTCCGTACTATTTATTTTATATGTAAATCCACTTAACTCGATATTGCAGCCCTGGATATTTTACAGTAGATACTGTTTCCCGCAATTTTTTGTGGCTGTAAAATAGTGGATTTCTTCTCCTGTGTATTGTATTGGTACAACTTTCTCAGTCTGGGAGAACCTCGCAAGCTAGCTGGGAACACGTATCTCGGCTGCAGTATAAGCTCTTCGACAGCCTATAGTTAAACCCGTTGAAGATCGTATCTCCTCTACGTCCGAAGACTGTTTATTTTTGTCAGGTTTTGCTCTTCTCACTGAATGCAGTGCTCGTTGCTTTCTGTAGCTAGATTGCTTCACGTATTCTGTGTACAATGATGTCGCAACCCACAGTTGTTACAGATCTGCCATTCGAAGTTCTTGTTTACTACTGCATGCGTTTCAGTACTAGACGTCATTTTGCGCCAACTGACGTGTTACGCTTTTGTGCTTATTCACTTCGCTTGCAAGGTTACTTTGTCTGCGTATTAAACTGGTTTCAACAGTCTTTCGTAACCTTCTCTCGTAAATTAGATTTCGCTGTATTTTTACCATTTATCAGACGTGTTTCCGCATTTTCTCCACTAATTATTTGTACCACTTTTACATAAATCGAACAGTGATAACTTCGAAAGTTAGCGAGCAACCTACGCATTGCGTGTGCACGAGAGTAATTTATAAGAGGCCTTCAATAACTAATAAAACACTTGTTTTTTCTGCAAGCAGGTCCATTTTAGTCAGGATCCCATTGCGCCATATTATTTCCCACTCTTTCGGCTACAAAACCCCATTTTTAACATAAGCTTCGTTCAATGTGACTACCTTACTCCACCTTACTGGGTGGCCTGTGTGCACCCATAGTACCAATCTACTTGTCGACGTCGGAGGCAATGTCTTGCTGCATCAGTAAACACCCCATCATCCACGCACTGCTTCGCGCTGAGTGCACCCTTCATTCTTTATTTCTGTTGATCCAGTGTAGATTAGGCGGTGAGGGATCGAGCGGGTGAACATCTTTGAATAGAGCAACTGGCGGACGAGTGTGTCAGCACTACTAAAAGAGACGTCCATTTGAGGAATGAGGTGTTTGACTTTGACCCGTCTACCCCTTGAACGAGAGTGTGCGCACGGATAACAAACGCTACGCCCAACGACTCGCCTTGCTTTTGTTCACTGCCAGGTCTCCGCAAACGTTCCGCAAGCACCTATGAATATCTGCGATTCTCTGGTTTCTCGCCAAAAGAAACTCAATGACAGCTCTTTACTTGAAACGCACGTCTGTTTCAGCTGCCGATTTGAAGGTTACGTATTGTGCCCCCATCTATCGGAAAATCATCAAACTATAGGGGCTGAAGCGCCAGTATTCCACGATGCTCCACAAAAAATACCGCCATTTTTTTAAACCGAAATTGGCCGAGGAAAAAATGTGATGCATTACTTATTGAAAGCCCCCGCAGCTGACGTATGGAAACAAAATTTCGCCAGCACACATATTTAGTAAAAAATGTCGAACATGAATGTGACAACCCTACCATTAAATCAATAGTATTGAGTTCGCTTCCCATTTTTATTGTCCTCCCGACTTCCACTGTCTGCAGTTATTTTGTTCTCCAAACAACAGAGCTCATCTACTGCTTTCAGTGCCTCACTTTCTAATTTAAATCTGTCATCATCACCTGATTTAATTCGGCCATACATAGTTACCTTCTCACCCTAAAGTTTGTATTTTTTCTGGTTGAGCATTATTTTCTTTCCTAAAAGCCTCCTTGCATTTCTTTACTCCATGGCTTTTTATGGACTGAATAGCATGTTTGATAGGTTACTATCATGTCTCAAGCCATTGTTAGTTATTGCCTCCGTTTCAAGTTCATCGGTTCTTATAACTGCAGTCTGATTTCCGTAAAAGTTATTGATAGTCTTTCGGTCCCTGTATTTTATCGCTTATAAATTCAGTATTTCAAAGGGTGTGTTCCAGTCAACAATATCGAATGCTTTTCTCAAGTATTCTAATGCAATAAGTGAGGGTTTGTCTTTCTTCAGTCTGCGTTAATGAGTGAAGTATTATAACCAGTACCCGTCACGGTACTAATTGCCTCCTGTGGCGAAGTGGACAAGTAGCATGGTAGGAAAAGAATATAAGCGAAGCAGAGACGAATGTAGAATCGTTATAGCAACGACACAGTTCGTAAATGAGGAAACCCACTGATATAAGCTAGTTTATTAAAGGACACAGTGCTACGGCGTGGTACCTGAGGACGGACACCTCGCCAACGGCGAATCTGGTCAGCTGTTTGCGTGCTGGTGTGAGCATCTGTGGAAAGTGCCTGGGGGAGAGTAGTACCACGAGCGGCAGATATGGTGTGGGACATCAAAAAGTTGGGAGTTCGGAGGCTCGGCGCTCTGTAAAGCAGGATAGGCCGACGTCTGTGGTAGCTCGGACGACAGTGTACAGTGACAGAGCAGGTACAAGTACATCGGAGCTCGCTCTTCAGCTCACATTGCTGACCACGGAGCTCCGCGGATGACGACCTATGCGTGTTCCTATGCTGACGCAACGGCGTCGACAGTTACGACTTTAGTAGGCACTAGATCATCGAGGCAGGACCGCGATTCAATGAAAATGTCCGCCCGCTCACGTGAATCACATTTATGGTTACACCAAGTCGATGGTAGTGCTATCATCCAGGCGAACAGCTGGAGACGTATTTGAATGTAGTCAGTCGGCAGTGAACTCGCGGTGTGTGTTGACGATTGAACAATGTGCAGGTCGCCGTCACAATAATTTGGAAGTGAATAAAAAAATGAATTACGTTACTACTTTTTCTATATAAGCTTTAAGAAGAAACCACATTTGAAGAAATGGTATTTGAAGCACCAAAAAATGGGGCAAACCCATTGAACCAGGACATTTCTGCAGCCAACAAAACTGCATAGTGAACTCATACTTCCACTACACAACTGAAGCGAAGACAAATATCGCCTTGTGAACATTTACGGAAAAGGTACTGTCACGAAATTTGCCAAATTTAAGTAAATAAAAATAGTGACCATATTTCAACTGTGGTCTTCAGCCGGGATACACATTTCAACTGAAGAACGGAAAAACAGTCTCATTTATGTGACCATCATCTGGGTTTAACGTCAACTTGTTGCACCATTCACCGACTGGAGGTGGTAGTGCTAGCAGTGGATATAAAGCGTGCCGGGGGATGGAGGGGGGGGGGGAGGGGGTGCAGGACACTGCAATCTTTGCCGTAATGCTGAATCGGAGCGATTTATCTAACGTCCAAATGGGCATCAACTTTGGCTTTCGAGCCAAGTAAACTGTTCTCGTGCCGCCTTAGGTAAAGTATACCGTGCATGGAAAAATGGCGCTACTCAAAACCGGCGCCGAGGCAAGTGTGCACCACCAGCCACAAATCACAGGGGTGAACGACAGCTGTGGAGATGTGCACGGGCGAATAGACGTGCAAATGTTGAGCAGCTAACAAAGGGGCCACCGACAGTGTCTTCCAACGGCCGTTAGCGAACGTTGCTGCCTGTGGGTCTCCGCAAGAGGCACCTGGTTCATGCACCCATGCTGACTCCTGTTCATCGACGACAAAAGCCGGAATTTCACGCCAGTACCGCAACTGAACGTCCACTGAGTGGCGACAGACGACGTTTTCGGATCAATCACGTTTCATGCTTCATTGCACACATAGTCGTTGGTGTGTACTGCGTGGAACGTCTGAAAACAAACACTCTGCGAGATTAGTCGGAAGTGTCCAGTCAAAGGCCATTCCGTTGGTGATTTCGGCATTCTGGAAGGCTCAGTGGATCAACACAAGAATTCCTCTATCCCTGAGCTCCATGTCCACCCTGTCCGCCTCGACAGCTGAGTGGTCAGCTGGGCAGAATACCTTGCAAAGGGCCCGGGTTCTATTCCCGGCTGGATCGGAAATTTTCTACGCTTAGGAATTGGGTGTTGTGTTGTCTATATCATTATTTCATCCTCATCGTCACGAAAGTCACCGAAGTGGCGTTAACTTTGATTTACACCAGGCGACCGGTCTACCCGACGGGAGGCCCTAGCCACACATTTCATTTCAAATGTTCAAATGTGTGTGAAATCTTGTGGGACTTAACTGCTAAAGTCATCAGTCCCTAAGCTTACACACTACTTAACCTAAATTATCCTTAGGACACACACGCACTAGGCCGGCCGAAGTGGCCGTGCGGTTCTAGGCGCTACAGTCTGGAACCGCGAGAGCGCTACGGTCGCAGGTTCGAATCCTGCCTCGGGCATGGATGTGTTTGTGATCTCCTTAGGTTTTAGGTTTAAGTAGTTCTAAGTTCTAGGGGACTGATGACCTCAGGAGTCCCATAGTGCTCAGAGCCATTTTGAACAAACACACACCCATGCCCGAGGGAGGACTCGAACCTCCGCCGGGACCAGCCGCACAGTCCATGACTTCAGCGCCCGAGACCGCTCGGCTAATCCAGCGCAGCACATTTCATTTCATGTCGACCCTCGCACGCAGTTTGTTTTTCCTAGCAGGGAAGCATTACACCGCTCGCAGTGTACTTGCGTGGCTTGAAGAGCACCAGGATCAGTTTACCGTACTCCGCTGGTCGCCAAACCCTCCCGGACTGAAACTGAATTGAGAATCTGTGGGACCCTCTCGAGCGGGCTTTCCTCGCCATCGGTTCTCAACCGAGAAACCTAACGCAGCTGGCCGTGGCACAGGTGTCGGTGTGGCCCACATCCCTGTCAGTACCTTTCAGAACCTCAAACTTTATTCCTGTACGCTTCGCCACAGTCCACTCTGCAGTAGGTGGTTAGTAACACTTTTCACAGGTGGTCATATTAATCTGTCTGGATAGTGTAGTAACGCATACACCTTGACAAAATTTCAGGATATCTGCAGTGTGGATGCACTCTAGCTCTGACCTCTTGCGAGGATCATGCAGAATGCTGCAAGCATTCAGGACAGTGGACAAAGGGGCGTTACGGAAGTAGTGCGTGGTAAGTTGCAAATTTCGGCTGGACGGAAAGCGTGTTCAGATAACCGAAGCGGTTAAGGCGACCGCTCGTCTAAAGCGCGAAATCTGGGTTCGAGTCTGTGTCCGCAACTGAGTTATTTCAGTATCTTCAGCACCTGACCTTGGTATTTCTCTTTGATCATATACAGTATATGGCCGCTGAATCAGAAATGCTTTATGTATGTTCATTAGCATATGTTCGAAAGAACAGACACCACACTTAAACAACAGTCAGTTCATTTGGCCCACTACTATCAAAAGTAAGAAAATACATATAAAAAGGTTTTTAAATACAGGAAATAACAGGCACTACAAATTTAATTTAGAACGAAACTGGTGCCCTCTTTCAGTTAAATAACGTCCCCACAATACTGATCCACACAAAGGCATCAGCCAACGATTTGAATCAATTCACTGTCAAAATAATAAAACAATGCTTAGAAATAATTGTAAAGGGGGATGCTGTCTCGCGAATTATGACCAACGCTTAGAGACTGAAGAAATGGTACTCACCGTCGTTCCTGTATCAAGCCAAAACGTATGGACGGTGTATGAGGCCACGTCCACCAGCCAAGGCAGCAGGATCAAGTCCGAAGTCTATCTCTGGAATGTGGCCTATCATCGCATACGCCGTTGCAACTCCGAAATAGGTAAAAGATCGGCCCGCGGCATAAACATCAACCTTACGGAGAGGGTGAGCGACCACCAGGCTCCCAGGTACAAGCCGCGAAACCACGCGAGGCGCAACGAAAACAGCCAAACCCTGGCAGATGTGTGAGTCTCGTCCACGCTTTAATTACTTCTCGAGACGCCAAGACACCACCACACAAGACGCGAAGGAAACGGTGGCTAAGCAACTCTAGGCAAAGATTTCCCGCAAGTACAGGAATCAACATAACGCGACGCATGGCTCAGTACTACACTCTATACTATTATATAATGACAAGTCGTTGTTTAGAGCTATTACGAGAAATCTCTAAAAGTTCTTGATCGATTTACTTCATATTTTTCATGATACTCTAATAAACTTTCCAACTGAAGTGTCACACGAAAGTTGTGAACAAATCAGTGAGGATTTGCAGAAAATAAATGTGTGGTGTAATGACTGGCAGTTATCTCTCAAAATTAGTAAGTGTAACATAATGCGTATAACAAGGCGAAAATACCCATTAATGTATGAGTACAAAATAAATGCCCAGTCTTTGGAAGCGGTAACATCCGCCAAGTATCTGGGCGTGACTATTCGAAATGATCTCAAATGGAATGATCAGATTACACAACGGGCAAGGCGAACTCTATATTGCGGTTTATTGGTAGAATCCTGAAGCGATGCAGTCCTTCAAAAAAAGGAAATTGTTTACAATACGTCAGTTCGTCTAGTCTTAGAATACTGTTAGTCTGTATGGAACCTTTACCAGTTGGGTCTGGTTTAAGAGATTCAGGTGGTCCAAAGAAGAGCGGCAAGATTCGTGACTGGTACAGTTAGCCATCGCAAGAGCGTTACAAGTTTGAAGTGGATCACACTTGCAGATATACGACGCTCTAAACGGAAGCGGTTGCTCAATAAATTCCGAAATCCTATCATCGCAGAGGATGTAGAGCATATACTATTACCACCAACTTCCAAATCGCGCGGTGATCACCGATCAAAGATAAGGGAAATTAGAGATCGTACTGAGGCGTTCAGACAGTCGTTTTTCCCTCGCGCGATCCTCGAATGGAACAGAGGGGGGTAAATATGACTTTCTCGCTAATTGTGCCCTCCGCCACACACCACTTGGTGGGTAGCGGAGTATATGTGTAATGTAGATGTAGAACTGACATAGGCCACTTATTTTTTTAAATATATATGGCATACAAAAACAATATACTACATAAATGGAAAACGATGTTAGCATAAATCTCGAAATGTTTTTGGCTGATTTACTCCACATGTTTACACAATACTCTAATAAACAGTTGGGCAACGTTCTACGAGTCTTTTGCCAGAGAAATAAAAAACGCTGTGCTATGTTGTGAAGTGAAGCGCGTGGTTTCGTTTTCTCGCGGAGAGTTTAAGCTGCTGCAGCAGGGCATTTAAACCGATCGACAAATTGTTTATTCCATGTATATTTTTTCTCCTTACATACAGGGTGTCCCAGAAATTTTTCGACAAATTTGGAGGGGTTGTAGAGGCTGTCTTGAGGAACAAAACGAGGATAAGAACACGTGTTCGGAAACGACATCCAACGATGCTGTAGAGCGTCGAAATTATAGGCACCGGCGCCTGTCAGTAGTCCACCCCTCTGGCAGCAAACATGACACTGTAGGCCGAAGAACTGTAGGTGGAAGCTCTCGCAATGTTATTTTTCGGTGATCGCGATTGATTGTCCCGATTTCTATTGGAGAAGATGGAGCTAGCAGATACATAGACAGGCCTTGCCTCCTATGAATATGCGATGCTCTTTGCGTAGGTAATGATGGTTTTGGACACGGGTTTCCATCCGCAGTTTGTTTTTCTGCGGTATACCGAAAAACGGTGAAGGTTTTAGAAGGTTACAGAAGGAAAATGAACTCTGAGTGGAAACTCGTGTTCAAAAACGTCATCCACCAAGGTAAGAGTATTGCATTCATAGGAGGCCGTTCTACGTAGCAGCTACCTCCATCTCCTCCACTGGTGATCGTGGCAATCAATCACTATATAACAAGCATCATTGGGAGACAGGCCGTTAGCCTGCTAAGTAATGTTTGCTGCCGAAGGGATGGCCGAGTGGCAGGGCCCCGTGCCTATAACTTCGACGCCTTGTACCGTCGTTTGATGATGTCTCCGAACACGGTTTCCTATCCTCAATTTGTTCCTGAAGACACCATCTACGCTCCCTCGAAGTTGGTCGCGACATTTCTGGGACACACTGCATAATTTTAAACCAAATTGTATACACAACTATGTGGCTTTTTCTTCATCCATTAACATAAAAGAGCAAAGACTTATTTCTGACATAGGATTATGATTAGAATACTACTAAGGAATCTGAATCCTCCAACATTTTGTAGTTCTACCCATTTGCAGATTAAAACTATGCGGAATATTTTGGTTGAAGCTACTTTCTTCACAGATCCACCAGCAGGAAAGTTCTTTCATAACCCGGTACACAAATGATCCCGACCGATTTACTCATCCATTTTAAGCGACTTCATTTCCCAATTGAGGTTTCGCTCGCAATCACAATAAACAGTGCTCAGGGTCAGAGGGAGGGGGAAGACAAAATGGACCTTGAGGGGAGGGGGGATGGGTGAGACAAACACAGAGAGGGGGGAGAAGGAGAGAGATAGGGGAAGGAGAAGATGGACAGAGAGGAGGGAAGAGGAGGTGATGGACACAGAGAAGAGGGGAGATAAAGAGGAGGAGGAGGAAATGGGCGAAGGAACAGGGAGAAGGAACAGATGGGAGGGGAGAGAAGAAAATTTATATCCAATTCCCATACATATGTAGCAATTGCGAAGCATTGTCGGTTCACTAGTATGTATTCTGTATATATATTAACCTAAGATAGAATAATAAACAGAACTGGCTTATAAACAATAAGTATACCTGGCGTAAAAAATAATAAAATAAAAATAAAATACGCTAAAGGTTTTGTATACAAAAAATGCTATACGGCAACAGTAACACACTGAAGTGCCAAAGAAACTGGTGCAGGCAAGCGTATTCACATACAGAGATATGTAAACAGGCAGAATACGGCACTTCCGTCGGAAACGCCCATATAAAACAAAACAAGTCTCTGGCGCAGTTCTTAGATCAGTTACTGCTGCCACAATGGCAGATTATCAAGAGTTAAGTGATTCTGAACGTGGTGTTATAGTCGGCGCACGAACGATGGGACACAGCATCTTAGGTTAATAAGCGATGAAGTGGGGATTTTCCCGTACGAAAATTTCACGAGAGTACCGTGAATATCAGGAATCCGGTACAACATCAGATTCCGACATCGCTGCGGCTGGAAAAAGATCCTGCAAGAACGGAACCAACGACGATTGATGAGAATCGTTCAACGAGTCAGAAGTGCAACACTTCCGCAAACTGCTGCAGATTCAATACTGGGCCATCAACAAGTGTCAGCATGCAAGCTATTTAACAAAAGATCCTCGATGTGGACTTTCGAAGGTGAAGTCCCGCTCGTGTACCCTTGATGACAGCTCGACACAAAGCTTTACGCCTCGACTGGGCCCTTCAACATCGACATTGGACTGTTGTAGACTGGAAACATATTGCCTGGTCGGACGAGTCTCGTTTCAAACTGTATCGAGCGGATGGACGTGTACGGGTGTGGAGACAACCTCATGAATTCATGGATCCTGCATATCAACAGGGGAGTGTTCAAGCTGGTGGAGGCTCTGTAATGGTGTGGGGGCGTGTGCAGCTGGAGTGTTATGGGATCCTTGACACGTGTAGATACGATTCTGACAGTTGACATGTACGTAAGTATCCTGTCTGATTATCTGCATCCATTCGTGTCCATTGTGCATTCCGACGTACTTGGGCAACTCCAGCAGGACAATGCGACACCACACACGTCTAGAATTGTCGCAGAGTGGCTCCAGGAACACTTTTATGAGTTTAAACTCTTTCGCTGGTCACGAAACTCCCCAGACATCAACATTATTGAGTATATATGGGATGCCTTGCAACATGCTGTTCAGAAGATATCTCCACCCCCTCGTACTCTTACGGATTTATGGACAGTCCTGCAGGATTCATGGTGTCAGTTCCCTCCAGCACTACTTCAGTCATTAGTCGATTCCACGCCAAGTCGTATTATGGTACGTTTGCGTGCTCGCGGGGGCCCTACACGATATTTGGCAGGTGTACCAGTTTCTTTGGCTCTTCGGTGTATAATACCAATGAGGTAGGCACGTTGGCTACATCTCAGCCTTTAAAAAACAAAAAATGTAAGCAATGGGTTCAGTAACATTAGCAGGTAATCAGCACTACATTAATGGCACTGCGGCATGACGCATGCAGACAATTGAATTGAACTTCAGTAAAAGGTTGAGGAGCGTTCCACCAGGGGACGCCTCGCCCCTGCTTAGGTTACCTGCTCGTCTCGCTGCTCAAGGTCGTGTGATGATTCCAGCGCTCTCCCGCCTGCACGCCTGCAGTGAGAAAACTAGCAGCAGCTTTGGCGCCAGCTGCCGCAGCTTAGGGGCCACGGGGCAGCGGCAGGTAAACGGCGCAGCGTGTCATTACGTAACGGCACGGCGAACCGGCCCGCAGACCGCGGGCTTAATTGTTCATATTAATCTCGCGGCTTACATTAATAGACGTGCTCCCACCGGCATCGCGTGTTTGCCTCTCCGTCACGATCAGCGCGTCGTGTTTGCCCGATGGGCGATAACTCCATAACTCCCCCCCCCCCCCCCCCCCCCCTTCGCGCAGACCTTGAAAAAGCGTGCGGCGCCTCGCGGATCTGGCGGAATTACACACAAACAATTGCTTTCTGTTTATCTTGGATTCTTGGCCGCTATCTTGAGTCATTGTCTCTTGCTACCGCAGTGAATAGCATAACATTCAGTTGATACGTAGGTGACGGAGAACAGCGCTGTTCTTAGTTACCTGCATCTAGACTAGAGGGTGAATCGCTTAATACTTGCACTGCTACTATTTCATGAACGGCTCAAGATATTGAAATGAATTTTTCGACAAATGTTAGCAGACAGAGGGACATGTAATTTTGTTGTGTGAGTAATGCTCTTAAGTCTTCTATCATTCGAAATATTGAGTAAGTATCGTTCTTTTAAAGCGACGATGTAGAAGGGGAGATCAGGACGTTTCCATTCGATGGCAGTACAGTCCAGAATCGGTGTCCCAGCCAGGCAAAATCGCCGTGAGCGTTGAGACGGTCCTGTTCTGCTGGTCCCGGCGGAGGTTCGAGTCCTCCCTCGGGCATGGATGAGTGTGTTTGTCCTTAGGATAATTTAGGTTAAGTAGTGTGTAAGCTTAGGGACTGAAGACCTTAGCAATTAAGTCCCATAAGATTTCATACACATTTGAACATTTTTTTTTTTTTTCACGATCATCAAACCGAGTCACAAGTTTGAAGATATCCGTATCGGTTTCCCAGCGAGGCAAAATCGCCGTGTGCGCTGAGACAATCATCAAACCAGCTCACAAGGTTGAAGATATCCGTTTGGTAAAACACTGTGTCCTGCTGCGTGAAGAAGTTCGTAACTGCCTCCTCCACATCCTCGACCGAAAGAAATCATCGAGCCTACGAGGCCTCTTTTGAGGAACCGAAGGCCTGATTATCGCCTGGAGAGAGATCAGGACTATAGTATGGTGCTCAAGTACCTACCACTTGAATTGGCGTAATTCTGATCTCTCCCAGATCAACCGGCGTCTTATATCGAACCGCGATCACTAAATTGAGTTCTCAGTTGGATTTAAAAGTACTTTAAAATATTTTTGAGCATTCGAGACTACTTTTCAGTCTGAATTATTTTTTATGGTTTCCTTAATGGTTCAAAGTTTCAAATGGCTCTGAGCACTATGGGAATTAATATCTGAGGTCATCAGTCCCCTAGAACTTAGAACTACTTAAACCTAACTAACCTAAGGACATCACACACATCCATGCCCAAGGCAGGATTGGAACCTGCGACCGTAGCGGTAGCGCGGTTCCAGGCTGAAGCGAGTAGAACCGCTCGACCACTCCGGCCGGCGTTTCCTTAATGTTTATTTTTACTACGTCCTACGAATGTTCTCAGGAAACAAATGAAAATAAGGACTATGCGGCACGAGTCTTTTTAGCTAGTATATAATAAAATATTCCAGAGTGAATTCATTCTAGAAACATCCCCCAGGCTGTGGCTAAGCCATGTATCAGAATTTATCCTTTCTTCCACGAATGCAAGCTGCAAAAGGATAACGTCTGTGAGCTTTGGAAGGTACGAAGTAAAGTCGTGATTGCTCGCGAAAGGCAAAGGTTCACCATTGGAGTTTCAATACGGCACACAGTTTTAATCTCAAGGTAGTTTTAAAATATTGTTGCTTCTCCTTTATGCCAACACAGTGTGCGCGATTATACAAAAAATGATCCCTTTGAGTTATTCGACTGGTTTCGCTTGCTGGTTTCTGCATAACACTCTGGTCGATTTTGAGTATACAGATTCGTACACAGCAGCTGTTGTATTACATGTTCTTTCCATGATATTTCTAGAAATTGTTGTTCTTTTCGAGGAAACGAGTGAACTTGACTTAAAATTATCAACTTTTTCTTTGCCTGAGTTCATTAATTGTACGTTTCGAATGCCGCCTGAGGATGTCCCAAGGGAAACTGGTCAAAATCCATTCGCTTGCTAGCTTACAACAGACACTAGTGGCATTTCATCCCACGCAGCTTACCCACCACACCACAGAAACAATGCGTATTCTGTACGTGCAAGACACTGAACAGTCTACGACAAACGATGCCATGACAATGTGGCAAGACGTGTCAGATTGAAAATACATTCTACTACAGGAAGCTTCCGCGCTAAGTTGAATGAACGGGCGCGTCTTGACACTCACATTTCACGAAGATACGTAGCACATTCAGTAATATGAGGCAAGCCAGAGACTGGGTCAGGTGTGTAAGAGTTGCAGTTGTGTATATATGTGTGTGTGCGTGTGTGCGTGCGTGCGTGTATGTGTGTGTGTGTGTCTTTTTGTCCATGTCCGACAAAGGTCATAGCCGGATGCTCACTCTCTGACACTTTTTGTTGTGCCTATCTGCGACTCAGTGCCTCCGCTATATGGTGTGTAGCAACTATCCTTTTCAAAATGTTGTTACATTCCATCCTGCATTTTCCATTGTTTCTTGTAGCACCTTCCGTGTTTGAGGTTCACCTCACAAACGAACAGTTAGTGTGTTGTGGGTTAGGCGAAAAGACAGGTGCATCCGTTCGGTGTTAGGCCTGGTATTGTAGAGGACAATAGATCAAATCCCCATCCCCCAACCCCCACCCCCACGACTATGCAGATATAGGCTTTCGTGACTTCCCAAAATCACTTGGAGCAAATGGCGGGACTTAACTTCTGAGGTCATCAGTCCCCTAGACCGGCCGCGGTGGTATCGCGGTTCTAGGCGCGCAGTCCGGAACCGTGCGACTGCTACAGTCGCAGGTTCGAATCCTGCCTCGGGCATGGATGTGTGTGATGTCCTTAGGTTAGTTAGGTTTAAGTAGTTCTAAGTTGTAGGGGACTAATGACCACAGCAGTTGAGTCCCATAGTGCTCAGAGCCATTTGAACCGTAGCGGTCGCGCAGCTCCAGACTGTAGCGCCTAGAACCTCTCGGCCACTCCAGCCGGCCATGATTCATCCTAATATACATCATAGAATGGATTGAAAAGTGCTATAAATACAGCAGCACTATAACTGTGCAACTATCTGTGATGCTAAAAGCACCTCTAGTTACGCGACGTATTGGTGCAGCACCTCACTTCGTGAAGTGTTACCTGAAAGTGCATGACAGACGGTGGATAGCTGAATATTACCTCCCAGTCGCTGCAGTGTACGATCTGGTAAACAAGATCAAAATGCACAGTTAGACGTTGACCTCTGGGGCATTAGAATTGGATAAGCAAGAATAGTATTGTTATCTACGACTAGGACAGAGAGCTCCTGTTTTACCAGCAAACTTACCGGAGTTCTATTTATTGTGTATGTTTGCACTGCGCAGCTACTAATTACATAAAGATGCCCTTGAGGTTGACGTTGTGTAGGCCTACCGGCGCCACCGCCGTAGGGATAACACGGAGAGGTGATACGGATTGTAAAGGAAACACAAAAGCAGCTGCAGACAGGGCAAGCGTTTGTGAAACTGCTAATATCACATTAGCGACTCCCACGATGGTTATTTATGAAACACCTTGGTATTTTACAGCGATGCGTCTAAAGAATGTCGTCGTGCTTTTGGCGAAAGAAAGTTGAGTGTATTTAAATTAACTATTTATTATAAATTACGGCCGCGTCCAACACTCAATCGCAACGTATTGCCTCATTGTGAGCCTCTATGCCAACGACCTACGCCGAACTGCGAAACTTTCAGTATGGTCCTCTGCAACGAGTTTGCGCAACACTGTTGGTGATTATCCATTCGTCAGATGGACAAGCTAAGTTCGGCAGCTCTCTCTTTGCTGTTCTGCAGTAGTGTGTCAGCACTCGATTTCGTTCTATTTCTTCCACTGAGTCCCAAAACGCCCGTAATAATAGAAACGTGCCACTACATTGAATTCGTACATGCCATGCTAACAAGTCGTCCTCAGAATGTTGATACAGACTTAACAAACGACGCTTGGAAAATGAGAGATATCTTACATTGCATCGTTTCAGTACGTTCCAAAACATCCATGGAAAAAGAATATAACTGTTGCATCAGAGCTTATGAGTAGGCATGAATTCGAATTCAGGCGAACTCAAATTCACCGACAAAATTTTGGAGATTGTCCGGGGGTTTTTCTGGATATTTTGCCATTAGGTGCCCGTGATATCCGATGGTTTATTGCAGAGCAAATGGAGTTCGTGATTTCTTACCCCATTTATCTTTTGCAAAGAAAGCATATATACAACCGTACAAATGTTGATGGTATGCGACGGACTTGCTCCAGTCACTCACGGCTGTTGACTACAGTCAATACCCGCGTCACACTTCCCCTCAAGCTTGCATTCCATACACTACTCAGGTATTCCTTGGCTTTGTATTCCCTGTAGTGTATATTTTACATTCTCAGTGATACATAGCAGTACAGAGATGATGATGATGTTTGGTTTGTGAGGCGCTCAACTGCAGGGGTAGAACAGACGGATTTACTGAAGAAGAGTTGGGCGAGATGCACCTCCTGTATCGCTTAAATGAATGCAGTGGTACAACAATGTTATGCTGCGAGAGGTCATAACTTCTCAATGGTTTGCCTTAGGAAGTTCCAACTGCACCGTTGGCCGCGGAGCGTGACAGGAATTAGTATGCACTGTATGGTTTGGTTTAGCGACGAACCTCACATCCATTTGGATGGGTTCCTCAGTAAGAAAAATTGGCGCGTTTCGGGGATGGGGAGCTGAAAATCCGCATATCGCAATCGAGAAGTTTCTTCACACTAGCGGATGACTGCGTGGTGTGCAATGTCTACTGCCGGCCGGTGTGGCAGAGCGGTTCTAGGCGCTTCAGTCTGGAACCGCGCTACCGCTACGGTCGCAGGTTCGAATCCGGCCTCGGGCATGGATGTGTGTGATGTCCTTAGGTTAGTTAGGTTTAAGTAGTTCTAAGTTCTAGGGGACTGATGACCTCAGATGTTAAGTCCCATGATGCTCAGAGCCATTTGCAATGTCTACTCTCGGAAAAATCTGCGCGATATTCCTTGATGGAATGGTGACTACCGAACGGTACGTGAAGGTTTTGGAAGATGATTTCATACCAGTTATCGAAAGTGACACTGATTTCGATAAGATGTGGCTCATGCAAGACAGACCTCGATCCCATCGAAGCAGGAGAGTGTTTGATGTCCTGGTGAAGTACTTTAGGGACCGCATTCTGGCTCTGGGGTACACAGAGGCCAATGGCATGGGCCTCAGTTGGCCGCTATAGTCTCCGGATCTGAGCAGAAGCGACTCCTTTTTGTGGGGCTCCATTAAAGACAAGGTGTACAGCAATAAGCCCAAAAAATGGCTCTGAGCACTATGGGACTCAACATCTGAGATCATCAGTCCCCTAGAACTTAGAACTACTTAAAACTAACTAACCTAAGGACATCAAACACATCCATGCCCGAGGCAGGATCCGAACCTGCGACCGTAGCTGTCGCACGGTTCCAGACCGAAGCGCCTAGAACAGCTTGGCCACTTCGGCCGGCAGCAATAACCCCAAAATCATTGCTGAGCTGAAAAGAACCATTCAGGAGGTCATCGACAGCGTCGATATTCCGACATTTCAGCGGGTTGTACGAAATTTCGCTATTTTTCTGCGGCACATCATCGCCAGTGAGGGCAGGCAATCGAACACGTCATACCCTAAATTCCAATACCTATAGTGACGTTTAAATGTTGAATAAAGTGTGTGCACGCTGTAGTTTGTAAATAATTTACGTTTATTTTCATATAATTCAATAACTGTCACTCTGTAGCAGTTATCTAACAGAACTACAGTATTAAACCACAGAGAGTCTCTCCCATCCCTCAACACCTAGCTTGGAACATGCTCTTCTAGGGTGTATTGAACCAATAATTTTGAATCTTTTCCATATGTGCTCCGCATCTTTCTTCTCAGCACTGAATATTTGATGATGACTACTCTGCAATTTGTATCCATTCACTGTTGCTAAGCAAAAATATTTTCCTACCTTTCTTAAAATTCCTTGTAATTTCCGTAGTCATAGTTGCTACCACTGCCTTAAAAGCACTAATATCTTCCTCTACATTAACTGATTCGATAAGCTCAGGTCTGTTTGTTGCTAGGAGGTCTAAGACGATTTCTTCTCAAGTTGGTTCACTAAATATCTGCGCAAAGTAAATTTCTAACGAGACATTCAGAATGATGTCACACTAAATCCTGTCTCTGGTTGTTGTTGTTGTGTCTTCAGTCCTGAGACTGGTTGATGCAGCTCTCCATGCTGCTCTATCCTGTGCAAGCTTCTTCATCTCCCAGAACTTACTGCAACCTACATCCTTCTGCTTAGTGTATTCATCTCTTGGTCTACCTCTACGATTTTTACCCTCCACGCTGCCCTCCAATGCTAAATTTGTAGTCCCTTGATGCCTCAGAACATGCCCTACCAACCGGTCCCCTCCTCTTGTTCAGTTGTGCCACAAACTCCTCTTCTCCCCTATCCTATTCAATACCTCCTCATTAGTTACGTGATCTACCCATCTAATCTTCAGCATTCTTCTGTAGTACCACATTTCGAAAGCTTCTATTCTTTACTTGTCCGAACTATTTATCGTCCATGTTTCATTTCCATACATGGCTACACTCCATACAAATACTTTCAGAAACGACTTCCTGACACTTAAAACTATACTCGATGTTAACAAATTCCTCTTCTTCAGAAACGTTTTCCTTGCCATTGCCAGTCTACATTTTATATCCTCTCTACTTCGACCAGTCCACAGCTCGTGGTCGTGCGGTAGCGCTCTCACTTCCCACGCCCGGGTTCCCGGGTTCGATTCCCGGCGGGGTCAGGGATTTTCTCTGCTTCGTGATGACTGGGTGTTGTGTGGTGTCCTTAGGTTAGTTAGTTTTAATTAGTTCTTAGTTCTAGGGGTCTGATGACCGTAGATGTTGAGTCCCATAGTGCTCACAGCCATTTTAACCATTTCTACCTCGACCATCATCAGTTATTTTGCTCACCAAATAGCAAAACTCCTTTACTACTTTAAGTGTCTCATTTCCTAATCTAATTCCCTCAGCATCACCCGACTTAATTCGACTACAGTCCATTATCCTCGATTTGATTTTGTTGATGTTCATCTTATATTCTCAAGACACGACCCATTCCGTTCAACTGCTCTTCCAAGTCCTTTGCTGTCTCTGACAGAATTATAATGTCATCGGCGAACCTCAAAGTTTTTATTTCTTCTCCATGGATTTTAATACCTACTCCGAATTTTTCTTTTGTTTCCTTTACTGCTGACTCAATATACAGATTGAATAACATCGGAGAGAGGCTACAACACTGTCTCACTCCTTTCCCAACCACTGTTTCCCTTTCATGTCCCTCGACTCTTATAACTGCCATCTGGTTTCTGTACAAATTCTAAATAGCCTTTCACTCCCTTTATTTTACCCCTGTCACCTTCAGAATTTGAAAGAGAGTATTTGGAAGGTAGGAGACGGATACTGGCAGAAGTAAAACTGTGAGTACCGGGCGTGAGTCGTGCTTCGGTAGCTCAGTTGGTAGAGCACTTGCCCGCGAAAAGCAAAGGTCCCGAGTTCGAGTCTCGGTCGGGCACACAGTTTTAATCTGCCAGGAAGTTTCATATCAGCGCACACTCCGCTGCAGAGTGAAAATCTCATTCTAGAGTATTCCAGTCAACATAGTCAAAAGCTTTATCTAAGACTACAAATGCTAGAAACGTAGGTTTGCCTTTCCTTAATCGTTTTTCTAAGATACGTCGTAAGGTCAGTATTGCCGCACGTGTTCCAACATTTCTACGGAATCGAAACTGATCTTCCCCGAGGTCTGCTTCTACTAGTTTTTCCATTCGTCTGTAAAGAATTCGTGCTAGTATTTTGCAGCTGTGACTTATTAAACTGATAGTTCGGTAATTTTCACGTCTGTCAACAACAGCTTTCTTTGGGATTGGAATTATTATATTCTTCTTGAAGTCTGAGGGTATTTCGCCTGTCTCATACGTCTTGCTCACCAGATGGTAGAGTTTTGTCAGGACTGGCTCTCCTAAGGCTGTCAGTAGTTCTAATGGAATGTTGTCTACTCCCGGGGCCTTGTTTCGACTCAGGTCTTTCAGTGCTCTGTCAAACTCTTCACGCAATATCGTATCTCCCATTTCATCTTCATCTACATCCTCTTCCATTTCCATAATATTGTCCTCAAGTACATCGCCCTTGTATAGACCTTCTATATATTCGTTCCAACTTTCTGCTTTGCCTTCTTTGCTTAGAACTGGGTTTCCATCTGATATGCATACAAGTGGTTCTCTTTTCTTCAAAGGTCTCTTTAATTTTCCTGTATGCAGTATCTAGCTTACCCCTAGCGAGGTATGCCTGTCTCTGGTAATAGTTCTGATAGCATGACTCTCCCAGTACACACCTGGCAACTGGAGCCACCTGCCGGCACCAGCGCATAGAATTGTTGACGGCGGCTACTGGGCTAGCAGCAGCAGCGGCTTAGCTCGGCTGCTGTGTATTGGGGCGTCGGCGGTCATCGCCCCCTCTCTCCCCCGCTCGCTGCGCGCCCCACCACGGTCCCGGCTGCCCCCACCACCATCCGGGCGCGCTATATTTAGGCCGGCAGCGGGTGACCTTGTCGCACGTGGGCCGCGGGCGGCGAGCGAGGTCGCACGCTTCCTGCTTGCCGGCCACACGTGTGCCCGACAGTCGGCCCGTCGCTGCAGCTGCAGCAGGCGAGCTAAGCGCACGCGCCCTGTGCAGCTGCGCCGGGGACGCCCTCCAGCTTGTGCCAGGTGCCATCCGTGACCGGGCAAAGCTTGCACAGACCCGTACCCGGCTCATCTTGGGCGGCCACCTCTCCCGTATATCCCAGGATCTCCCTTATTTTCAGGGAGTACTCTGCGGCGCTGGCCCCTTACTTGAATTTATCGTAAATCTCTCTCCGAAGCGACTGAAAAAAAAGCGCAGGTGACTACTGTATATCAGAAGGACAAAGAATCGGCCCGCAAAATCATAGACCAATAACCCTCACATCGGCTTCTTGCAGAATCCTTTATCATATTCTCAGTTCGACTATAATAAATTTTCTTGAGGCCGAGAAACTTACGTCCACTAATCAGAGTTGGTTTAGAAAGAATCGTCCTTCTCTCATACGATATGTAGTGAACTACGGATGAAGAGTAACAGGGAGATTCCATATTTCTATATTTCCGGAATGCGTATGAGATGCTGCACCATTACACGCTGTTAAAGAAGGTACGAACATATTGAACAGGTTCACAGATATGTGAGTGGCTAGAGGACGTCTTCAGTAACAGACCTCAATGTGCTTTCCTCGTCGGCGGCAAGTGTTCTTCAGAGGCAAGGTTCAAATGGCTCTGAGCACTATGGAACTTAACATCTATGGTCATCAGTCCCCTAGAACTTAGAAGTACTCAAACGTAAATAACCTAAGGACATCACACAACACCCAGCTATCACGAGGCAGAGAAAATCCCTGATCCCGCCGGGAATCGAACCCGGGAACCCGGGCGTGGGAAACGAGAACGCTACCGCACGACCACGAGATGCGGGCAGAGACAAGGGTATCGTCAGGAGCGCCCTAGGGAAGTGTGATAGGACCGCTGTTATTTTCTATATACATAAATGATTCGGCGGACAGGGTGGGCAGCAATTTGCGGCTGTTTGCTGATGATACTTTTGTGTACGGTAGGATGTCGAAGTTGAGTGGGTGTATGAGGATACAAGATGACTTGGACAAAATTGGAAATTTGTGGTAAGGTCTTATGGGACCAAACATCGGTCCCTAAGCCTACACACTACTTAAGCTAACTTAAACTAACTTATGCTATGGACAACACACACCCATGCGAGAGGGAGGGCTCGAACCTCCGACGGGGGGAACAGCACGGACCGTGACAAGGTGGCTCATACCGAGCGGCTACTCCGCGCGGCTGACTTAGACAAAATTTGTAGTTGGTTTGATGAATGGCAGCTAGCTCTAAATGTGGAAAAATGTAAGTTAATGTGGATGAGTAGGAAAAACAGACCCGAATGGTCGACTTCGGTTTATTACGAGAATTCTAGGAAAGTGTGGTTCATCAGTAAGGGAGAACGCATATAAGAAGCTAGTGCGACCTATTCTTGAGTACTTCTCGAGTGTTCGGGATCGGTACCAGATCGAAGCAATTCAGAAGCGAGCTGTTAGGTTTGTTACTGGTAGGAACAATGCCGCTGTCGCGAACGCTGTCAGCACCAAAACAACAGGAGGGGAGCCCCATAAGCAGGGAATTGCAGGGCCACCTGAAATTTAAAAAAACCGCAAGTGCACGTATCAGAAAAACGTGGTGCCGAAGCCACAGAACCTTCGCTATGAATCAATGGAAGTAAGTCATTTGGCCAGATGAGTATTGTTACACGCTGTTACCAACTTCTGGCCCAAGAGTGAAACATGGCAGGGTTTGGTTATGGTCTGGGCAGTCATGTCATGAATTTCCATTAGCCCCATGGCTACTCTGCAAGGTCTACATCTACATCTACATCCGTACTCCGCAAGCCACCTGACGGTGTGTGGCGGAGGGTACCCTGAGTACCTCTATCGGTTCTCCCTTCTATTCCAGTCTCGTATTGTACGTGGAAAGAAGGACTGTCGGTATGCTTCTGTGTGGGCTCTAATCTCTCTGATTTTATCCTCATGGTCTCTTCGCGAGATATACGTAGGAGGGAGCAATATACTGCTTGACTCTTCGAAGAAGGTATGTTCTCGAAACTTCAACAAAAGCCCGTACCGAGCTACTGAGCGTCTCTCCTGCAGAGTCTTCCACTGGAGTTTATCTATCATCTCCGTAACGCTTTCGCAATTACTAAATGATCCTGTAACGAAGCGCGCTGCTCTCCGTTGGATCTTCTCTATCTCTTCTATCAACCCTACCTGGTGCGGATCCCACACTGCTGAGCAGTATTCAAGCATTGGGCGAACAAGCGTACTGTAACCTACTTCCTTTGTTGTCGGATTGCATTTCCTTAGGATTCTTCCAATGAATCTCAGTCTGGCATCTGCTTTACCGACGATCAACTTTATATGATCATTCCATTTTAAATCACTCCTAATGCGTACTCCCAGATAATTTATGGAATTAACTGCTTCCAGTTGCTGACCTGCTATTTTGTAGCTAAATGATAAGGGATCTATCTTTCTATGTATTCGCAGCACATTACACTTCGCTACATTGAGATTCAATTGCCATTCCGTGCACCATGCGTCAATTCGCTGCAGATCCTCCTGCATTTCAGTACAATTTTCCATTGTTGCAACCTCTCGATACACCACAGCATCATCTGCAAAAAGCCTCAGTGAACTTCCGATGTCATCCACCAGGTCATTTATGTATATTGTGAATAGCAACGGTCCTATGACACTCCCCTGCGGCACACCTGAAATCACTCTTACTTCGGAAGACTTCTCTCCATTGAGAATGACGTGCTGCGTTCTGTTATCTAGGAACTCCTCAATCCAATCACACAATTGATCTGATAGTCCGTATGCTCTTACTTTGTTCATTAAACGACTATGGGGAACTGTGTCAAACGCCTTGCGGAAGTCAAGAAACACGGCATCTACCTGTGAACCCGTGTCTAAGGCCCTCTGAGTCTCGTGGACGAATAGCGCGAGCTGGGTTTCACACGATCGTCTTTTTCGAAACCCATGCTGATTCCTACAGAGTAGATTTCTAGTCTCCAGAAAAGACATTATACTCGAACATAATACGTGTTCCAAAATTCTACAACTGATCGACGTTAGAGATATAGGTCTATAGTTCTGCACATCTGTTCGACGTCCCTTCTTGAGAACGGGGATGACCTGTGCCCTTTTCCAATCCTTTGGAACGCTTCGCTCTTCTAGAGACCTACGGTACACCGCTGCAAGAAGGGGGGCAAGTTCCTTCGCGTACTCTGTGCAAAATCGAACTGGTATCCCATCAGGACCAGCGGCCTTTCCTCTTTTGAGCGATTTTAATTGTTTCTCTATCCCTCTGTCGTCTACTTCGATATCTACCATTTTGTCAACTGTGCGACAATCTAGAGAAGGAAGCACAGTGCAGTCTTCCTCTGTGAAACAGCTTTGGAAGAAGACATTTAGTAATTCGGCCTTTAGTCTGTCATCCTCTGTTTCAGTACCATTTTGGTCACAGAGTGTCTGGACATTTTGTTTTGATCCACCTACCGCTTTGACATAGGACCAAAATTTCTTAGGATTTTCTGCCAAGTATTACTGCCAAGCGTTATATGACCATTTTGGCTGATCAGGTCAATGTCTGTTCGTCAATGGTATTGCTGAGTTACGACGGGGCCCCTGTTCTCATAGCTCGCGTCGTCCAGGCCTGGCTTTGTGAGCACCAGGACGGATTGTCGCGTCTCCCCTGCCCACCACAGTCTCCAGTCCTCAGTATTACTGACCCTCTGTGGTATACTTCAGAGAGAAGGGTGCATAGTTCTTTCTACTAATGAAACCAAACGAATGACCGTTCAAATGATCCAAATGGCTCTAAGCGCTATGGGATTTAACATCGGAGGTCATCAGTCCCCTACACTTAGGATTACTTAAACCCAGCTAACCTAAGGACGTCACACACATCCATGCCCGAGGCAGGATGCGACCGTAGCAGCAGCGCGGTTCCGGACTGAGACGCGTAACACCGCTCGGCCACAGCGACCGGCCGTTCAGCTTTCGACGCACGACCGGAGCATTATGGGTCACTTTTTAATTCAAATTATCTCGTCTTATAAGTCTGCGACAGAGTTGTGATTTGGAGCACGTCAGAACATGATGCATATTTAAGATTTCGTTTGCATAATGTGTGCACTTGAATTCAGTAACAAGCAAGTTTCGCGCACGTCGAAAATTACACAACGCAGTCAGGAAATCTATTTTCGTATACTGTCTGTGGATGTAAATAAAACTAAAATGAAAACATAGTGCAGCTCTCCAGAATAGTCTGATGTCAATACCACATTAGTTAATTGACAAGTTGGCGATTTTGACCAGCTTTACTAAAATGTAAGATTACCGAAGTGTCCTGTACGGGATATGACAACTCGGTTCCGCGTCTCCACATGCTCCTGCTGAAATTTAATTCTAAGGTAATTACGACTAGAGTATAGTTGAGCATAATCCTCGACAGCCAACCGACATCTACTGCTGGATAAACGCCTCTTCTAGATTCTCCTATGCATTACTGTCTTGGGTTATGTGCACACATTTTGCTGATGTGATTTACTGTCATGTAGTCGTATCGGCATTTTATTCTCCAACAAAGTGTATTAGTGCAATTGTTCAGTTTGCATTAGCATAGATCATTTTAACAGCTGCCAAAAGCAGCATTAAGGCTATTCTACGGCATACCATTCATCGGTACCTTCACTTCATGGTCTGATTCCTGTTTGACGTATATAAAGTTTGACATAAATTCAGTGAATTTCCCGTTTCGCTCAAATATGTTTACAATTACACCTTTCAGCTCTTACTGTATGCTGAGACGTTAACATGATTTCACATTTTGATGAATTAATCTACATTTAATAAATGAATTATACTAGCAAAATTAGCTGTATAAGATGTGAAAACAACGTGTAGCAGTACTTCATTCGACTTCCCAAGATTGAGGAAACATTCTGTAGAATTTCAGCAAGTCTGTTTCAGTAATTACGGCAGGACGTCGTAACTCAAAAACGTAACAAGAATGTGACTGTCTGCTTTGGACCAAAATGTGGCCATAATCGGCCCCTACGTTCCAAGTCTACGGTATATAAATGTCGGCGTCCCATAGGAATTCAGGCCAGGTGGAAGCCTACCGTTAGAGCTCGAGAATAGCGTACGGGCTGAAGTGGTTTCGAGTAGACTACCGTAAATTTTAGACAAGTAAACGTGGGGTAATTAATTGGCAGTTCAAATGGCTCTGAGCACTATGGGACTTAACATCTGAGGTCATCAGTCCCCTAGACTTTAGAACTACTTAAACCTAACGAACCTAAGAACATCACACACATCCATGCCCGAGGTAGGATTCGAACCTTTCGACATTAGCAGCCGCGTGGTTCCGGACTGAAGAGCCTAGAACCGCTCGACACAGCGGCCTGCAAATAGGCAGTCTCACCACTCCCACATAATATGAATTTTTGTTAAAGCAATCATTTTCATGCATTTACACGTATTTTGAATCAAATTCTTTTTCTCTTATGTTTACAGCAGCTTCTTTTAGAAAATTTAGCAAAAAAATATGTCTTGAACATATCGTTTTATCTAATTTTTCTGAATTTTTTGCAGAGTTATCAGCCTACACCGAACGTTATTTAAGGAGGAAATAAGATTTTTGGACATTAAAAGCGAATTTTGAAAACACTGGCGGATTTTCATATGTTTTAATTGAATTTTCATGTGTGATATTGTGAAAGTTCCTACAAGATAAATTTATTTCAATCAAAGGGTGTCAGCTGTTATAAAAAGAGATTAGCCACGTGCGAGTAGGGCTTTCGCTCTGAGGTAATTACGTATATAGACACTTCGTCCATTGTGGGAATCACACATATCGACGATTTTTGCCTGTTATCGACATTGATACCCGCAATACGTCCGTTCCGGGAATTCTAAGACACTCGAAAATGATTTCTGAAGTCTTACGAAAATGATACAAGAAATATTGTTAAGTAATAAGATTAGAATTTAACATTTTCTGATTTTTTCCTTTACTTGTACTCTGAAACTTTGCTTCTTAGCGCTTTTCGTGGTTTTAGGTCAGCTGGAAGTACTCTGCAGGTTTCAGTGAGTGAGTCTGCGAATCTTAAAATATGTTGTGGCACAAATCGCCGAATCTTTTCATTGCACTGACTTAGAAGATTCGTTTAGACGTGAGTATGTGACATAAATTTCAAGTGGATACGTCAGCCCGTTCCCCAAAAAAGGCGTATTAATAGACGGACAGACAAACTGTGGGACAACAAATTACAGTAAATTTTTTTTGCTGTTCTGTAATTGCAAATTAACAATATTCGAATTTTTTTCGTTTAGCAGTACTGTGAAACTTAGTTTCTTTGCAAATTCCATGATTCTAGGTCAGTGGAACTAACCTATACGTCTTGACTAGTGAGTTTGCGAGTATCAAGATATGTGATACAAATTTGTTGTATCTTTTGATTTCTACTCCACCAAGAGACTGTAGACCTTAGTATATGGCATACATTTCAAATTAATACGTGTATCCGTTCCTGAGAAGAAGGATTTTCAATAGTCGGACAGACAGACGGATAGAAGAACAACAAAGTGATCCTATAACGATTGCGTTTTTATCGATTATGGCACCGAACCCTAAACTGCTCTATATGCAAGAAAGGCAAATCGTACTATTCAGTTACTAAGGTTGACTACAGAACTGACTGAAAACACAACTTCGTATTTTCTCATCTCAAGGAACAAGAACGTAGCACATATGAATGGAAGCCAGTTATTCCAGAATATGAAGTGAAATGTATGTCCAAACGGAAATGTAGACTAACAAAAGAAGAAGTGAAAGATGCTACAAAAATGTATGTGATTGATTACACCTTTCATACTCCTTTTAATAATATCAAACGAGGAGAAGATTGGTGCAAAACTTTAAGATACGCCATGATTTGACATTGAAGAAACCAGAAACCTTACGTAGGCTGGACATAGTCCATTTCTAATTTACAACTTTTATTATTTGGTCAAAGACAAAATGTATCGATTTGGTGTAAAAAAAAAAAAAAAAAAAAAAAAAAAGATCCAGAATGTGTTTTCAGTCTTAACGAGACCAGTTTCCGCGTATACCCATCTAAAACAAATGAAAGATCTGATGGAAGTTGAAATGAGGTTTTTACAGTGGTTGGGAGAAGATAGATGTTGGGGCCATTGAATAAAGAAGTTGTAGTTTTGCAAAAGGATTCTTTTTTTTGGCTAAGCAAGACAGTCGATGTTGCTGTTCTGGTCTTCAGCCTGAAGACTGGTTTGGTGCAGCTCTCCATGATACTCTATTCTCTGTAAGCCTCTTCATCTCCGAGTGACTACTGCAACTTCTGAACCTACTTACTGTATTCATCCCTTGATCTCCCTGTACAATTTTTACCCCCCACGCCACACACACACACTTCTCTCCAACTTTAAAATGGTGATCCCTTGATCTTCAGAATGGGTCCTATCAACCGACCCCTTTCTTTTGTCCAGTTGTGCGACAAAAGTTCTTGTCTCCTCAATTCTATTTAGTACTTCCTCATTAGTTAAGTGATCTACCCATCTCATCTTCAGCATTCTTTTGTAGCACCACATTTCAAAAGTTTCCAGTCTCATCCTCTCTAAACTGTTTATCGTCCATGTTCCACTTCCATACATGGCTGCACTCCATATAAATACTTTCAAAAAATACTTCATAACACTTAAATCTGTATTCAGTGTTAACAAATTTCTTTTCTTCAGAAACGCTTTTCTTTCCATTGTCAGTCTACATTTCATATCTTCTCTACTTCGATCATCATCAGTTGTTTTGCTGCTCAGAATTCAAAATACATTTACCGCTTTAAATGTCTCTTTTGGTTAGACCTCTAACTTTGTCAAATCTTCGGTGCTCATTACTGACAGTCTGATGTGAAAGATGAGAATAGCATTAAAATACGTTTCGGAAATCCATTTTCCGTTCCAGTTAGGCCATCTAATAACAGATATTGACGGCAGTTCTGATGTAGTTATAGCTGACCGAATCCGTAAGCCCTAATATTACGCCGTCCAGGTACCAGTGTCGGGTATTCGTTCAGAGTTAACTGCCCGTAAACGGGAGCTCTAGGGCAGGCTTCAGTGCCATACTAATTCCGAATATCTCTGACACCATAAAAGTACGCATCTGAGTATAAAGAACGGTATGAAGGAGGGGGACCACATCACGGATAATCCTGAATGCCATGCAGTGATACTCCGCAATTGGCCGATTCAAGCACAGCACCGAAATGGAGCCCAGTCCAGACAATTGCATCACGACGTAACTGTAACAGTGCGACGCTGCAACTGCAGTCCTATTACATAACTTCGTTCCTATGTCCACCTGAAACGATGCTCGATTTTATAAAGAGTAGCCGTCGTGCTTAGTTATATTAGTTCATCTCCTTGGTCACGCTGTAGAGAACTATGCAAGTTATCTGCAGATCCCTTATCCACATCTGCAAATTGCAGGCTTTCAAGTACAAAAATTTGATGAGTAGACCTCAGACTTAGAGTGGAAATATTGAAAGTTTTGGTTGATTTCGCTGTCTAGGGGCTGGGATACGTAGTTGCCGCATTACAATCCAAATACTGCTGACTCTGCAGTATACAATACGAATAGACACATGAATCTAATGGTCGAACGTGCCTATCACTCGGCAATTGCGAATTTTTAATGCAACATAGTAATTTATAAATGAAAGATTGCAATTAAATAAAACCTTCAGGTGCTATCTTAACGACTTTAAATGATGAGTACGATAACAGAAGTACTTTTTAGAATGCCGTTTATTACTGCAAAACACTTATTGGTGTCGATGGCCCAGCAATTAAATAAAATAAAAGATGAATAACAGGGTAACAATAGATTCCAGCCGGCTGCTGGTGGCCGAGCGGTTCTAGGCGCTTCAGTCTGGAACTGCGCGACCGCTACGGCCGCAGGTTCGAATCCTGCCTCGGGAATGGATGTGTGTGATGTCCTTAGGTTAGTTAGGTTTAAGTAGTTCTAAGTTCTAGGGGACTGATGACCTGAGATGTTAAGTCCCATAGTGCTCAGAGCCATTTGAACCATTTTTTGAATAGATTCCAACTTCACGTAATGAGTTAAGAACAACGACATAGCTCACTAGATCTTCACATCCAAACGCAAAATACCTCTTCACTGCAGAAGCCTCGGAAATCTCACAAGTGTACAAGTCGGCACTCCGAAGTATTTCTATCTCCCGCTACCACGCTCAAAGCTGGTCCACCCTCCGAGTCTTTCCTACGACCGTGCGTCCGTCGGGCTGTACTGTCCAGGACGTTTCCCTCTCCTCTCCCGTACTGTCCCTCGCGCTGCACTCCCATACAGTCTCTCCATGTGTCCTTTTTGGAACGATCACTGTGATTGGCTAGAGCGCTCCCGCCCTGTCTCGAAGCCAATGCACGCCCACAAACATAATGAAACACATTCGCAATACTGGATTTACATTTAAATAACTTGAAATTAAATAAATATTCATACGGCTGGACCATAAACACGCTGTAACACTCATTATTAAATACATAAACAAATTAAATAAACATATATCAAAGGAATAGAACAGCATTAAGCCAGTAGCCTAATGTCTCTGTGCTTTCTAAAACACAGTAAATAATTGACCGATTTCTTCATGAATAGTATATATCGGATATAATCAAAGACATAGATGAATTAATATATTTAAAAGCATGCTGCTACCGTTTTTTTCGTGTAACTGTGGAGTACTTATTGCCTGACGCGATCGATAGTAATCGGCCACTTTAACCTCCAATAACTGGTGTACTATTCAATTCTCATGCCTGTAATTTATACCATTTTAGGTTTACACTAATAGCTTTCTAATGACATGTCGATCCACAAAATCGGATGAACCGTTTAGATTTTGGAAATTCGTTGCTGGGTGTTACTTGTATAATTTACAGATACTAAACTTTAAACTAATAAAGATATTGAAAATCTGATTACACCATCAAAATCGTCGTGCAAATGAAGGTATGTACATGTTTCTTTTTGAGGTATCATGATTGATCTGGCTACTAGTATTTTCTATACGAACTGTGAAATGTCTGCCATTAAGGTTTCACAAAGTCCGCAATCTTTGACACTCCGTGGCATACAAATCTCCTTCATCAACATAAAGCCCATTCCGCGACACAGCGTTAACATGCAGTTCCCAGCCACGTGGTCGGCCTGGACCATACGCTGGGGCTAGCCCTCTTGCTCCGGCAAACGTACGGCACCACGCGGTCACTGACGAGCCCCGGCTTGCCGAGCAACACGTGCAGCCACGCCAACTCCAAACTCAGAATATTTTCAGGGCGCCACAATTCGCCCGCTACCTCGCAAAGTGTCTTATCCATATCGGTGGATATTAATATATTGTAGGGTAGTCTGGGGTAATTTTCAGATAGAAATGTAACTTTTGGTATAATTGGGGCAATTAGCCCACAGGACTCGCATTCGAGAGGACGACGGTTCAAATCCCCGTCCGGCCACCATATTTAGTTTTACCATGATTTCCCAAATCGTTCCAGACAAATGTTGGGATGGTTCCATGGAAAAGGACAGAGCCAGTTTTCTTCCTCATCCCTCCGTGGTGCCGGCCGCGGTGGTCTCGCGGTTCTAGGCGCGCAGTCTGGAACCGTGCGACTGCTACGGTCGCAGGTTCGAATCCTGCCTCGGGCATGGATGTGTGTGATGTCCTTAGGTTAGTTAGGTTTAAGTAGTTCTAAGTTCTAGGGGACTAATGACCACAGCAGTTGAGTCCCATAGTGCTCAGAGCCATTTGAACCATTTGAACCCTCCGTGGTCCAAGCTTGTACTCCATCTCTAATTGCCTCGCTATCGATGAGATGTTAATCTATAATCTCCTCCTTGTAACTTTTCCACCACTTGGGGTACTCAAATGTGTGTGCCCTGTAGTTTCCTCCCTGCCTGATAGAACACCATAAGAACAACAAAACGATCACCTGTGCGGAATTGCTTGCGCATTACAAGGCTGATCGTGATAATTTTTTTTATCGAACAGCGTCGCAGGTGATGAAACGTCGGTTCGAACTGAAAACAAACCGCTGACGCAGCGCGGAGTATCCGTGCTGTCTAGGGGCGCCTTATCACGGTTGGCGGGGCTTCCCCCGTCCGAGGTTCGAGTCCTCCCTCGGGCATGGGTGTGTGTGTTCTCCTAAGCATAAGTTAGTTTAAGTTAGATTAAGCAGTGCCACGAAAATGCAAACGAATTTCTCATTCTCGAAGACAACGCAAGACCTCACGCATGTCTGCGAACCCGAGAGCAGCTCACAAAACCTCATTTTTCTTCCTCATCCACCCTGCAGCCCGGGTCTCGCATCTTCCTCCTGTTTGGCCCAATGAAGGATGCACTCCGCTGGAAGCAGTACGTGGATGAAGGAGAGGTTATTGCTACAGCAAGAAGTTGGCTCTGACGCTTAGTAGAAGAATTGTACCACTCGGGCATACTGACTCTCCCGGTAAGGTGACGAAAGGCCGTTGCACTGAACGGAATTATGTTGAAAAATAGGATTTTGTAGCCAAAAAAGTAGGGAATAATAGAGTGTGTTGGAATCCTGAATAAAACTAACCTGACTATAGAAAAAAAATGTATTTCATTACTTATTGAACGCATATCGTAATTTATATGCACGCGGACAAGTTTCAACACTACAAAGAGAATCTCTGGAAGTTTCATTTCACGTGCTTGCCAAGGTTACGCTTACCGTTTGTTTTTGTTACGCGCAGTTGAAATGGCTACAGTGAAAGAACAGGTTCAACGTGTTACATAGCTGGCAGAGTTGTATTCTATTACATCTGTAAGACGAGCTTAGAAGGACCCGATGTTGACGTTAGCAGCTTACTAGGAGATGGATTCTGTTTTGGAACAATAAACTGAAAATCACAATCAGTCTGTTACCTGTAAAAACTCCTGAAAAGCCACGAACCTCCGAAGAAAACGTCGATGGTTTCAGAAAAACATTTCAGCAAAGCCCACGCAGACCTGTTCGCACAGCTAGTTTGCAGTTACAGATTCCACTTTCAGTGGTGGATGATGTATTGTAGAAACAGCTCCATCTATGAAAATACAACATCCAAATCATTCACGCATTAAAACCCAATGACTAAGCTATACGTATGAATTTCGCACCAGAAATGCTACAAAGGATTGATGAGTCACACGGCTACTTCCAACATGTATGGGTCTCTGACCAAGTCACATTTCATGTTAGTGTGTAAAACAGACACTACTGCAGAAATGGTGCAATGAAAATCCAGTTGTCACATACGAATTGTAGAGAGCCACCTCGAAAGTCAACGTGTGGGCCAGCTTAACGGCGAACACGGTGACCGGACCGTTCTTCTTCTTAGAACTGACAGTGATTGGACTTTATGCCCGGATATGCTGGGACACTACACCCTCCCATAATTGCTACTTGAAACTCTCTTACAGAAGGACGGAGCTTCGCTACATTTCAGCCTCATCGTTAGGGAATTTCGGATTAGAGAAATGCGGGGGAGGTGGAATGGCAGAGATGGGCCAACTGCTTCGCCTGTTAGGTCTTCGGACTTAACCCCCCGGGATTTTTTTCTTATGGGGTTATGTGAAAAACGTAGTCTACCAGATTAAGATCAATAGTTTTCAGTACTTGGAAGAAATCATAAGGGATGCTATGGCAATAGCTACACCGAACATACTCCATGCTACGAGGTGAAATGTCGTCTGGATAGCTGTAGCTTCACCATAGGGTGCCATACTGGAATTCACAGAGGATGTGACATTCACTTATGCGACATTGTAAGCCACAAATGTAGATAACTAATAATTTGCAAGTTACAGTTTATTTTGGATACATCATACCTGGACACCCAGTATTTAAAGGCAATGCAAAAAATTATGAAATGAGACGATGAAGTAAAATTAGTATTAGGCAAGGACAATGGAAGACTTACATTTCTTGGAGAGCTTACAGGAGAGTTCACTGCATCTGTAAAGTAGACAGCATACAAGACCTAGTGCGAACAAATCAAGAGTATTGTTCCCACATTCGGTGTCTTCATCCAGAACAGATAATGAGAGGCGCTGTTAGGAACGTGAGAGGTTGATATAGTCCACACGACAGCGTAACAGAGACGCTTGGGGAACTTAAATCGGAAGCGAACACAAGCGTTCAGGCAGCTTTTTCCCCCCTCCTTCAATACGCAAATGGAACAGAACGGAAACTTGATAACATTGGTAAGAAGTTGTGGAGACCGGGGCACTTTACGCACAAGGCGTGTTTATGTAGAGCCTTTTCCTCGGGAACCATTTCTACTAGACCGCTACCCTCATTGGAAGATTAGTACAGCCATCTACTGAGGGGTCTCATAAACGTCATGGCACCAATTGAGTGAACGTCTTAGCTCGAAGAACATGTTTTTGTTTTTGTGCAAGATGAGTAAGTTTTGTTACACGAATATCGAAACCGCTAGGGAACATATCTTTTAGAGCTATGGATAAATATATGTTAGTCTACAGGAGATTATTTTACTTTGCAAGGTATACTTGTATAATTTGAAACCCTGAAAGTTACTACTCATTCAAACATCGTGGTGGCGCACGTATACGCAGTTATATTGGGTCACGTTCGTGCACAATTTTGCATTACCATCCTAGCTAATGCCACAATCAAATAAACTTTAAGATAACAGTAGTGGGAATCGCAATCTAGAAATTGTGAAGGTACAGCAGAATAAAAGACAGAAATTGCTATCTGTACCTAATAAATCTCAAGCAGAAGGAATTAATTCTGAGATATCAAGAACTGATAAAGACAAGAAATTGTAAAAGCAAGAACAACGTGAAATGTGGATATGCCTACTACGAATGTCATCATTAGTGTTCTACCCAAGGGCAGCTTTTCACACAGTAACTCCCCTGTCTTCTTTAGTTTTCTCCAGGTCTTCGTATTTATCATTCCATTTATGTCGTCTGTCATCTTGTATCTTCTCCTTCTCGTCAATCCCCCCTCACACACTAATTCTTCCAAAGTGTCTGCTATCAAGCACTCCCATCTCAACGAAAGTCCTATCCAGCTCTTCTACCTTTCTCTCATAACCTGCAGCAGTCTGATGAGTAGGATGAAAATTGTTTTCGTATTTACTGCTTGAAATGATGCAACCAATCAAAAAGAAACAAAGAATGGGTTCAGCGCCTCGATGTAAAAGGTGGGGCCTCGACAATAGTGCCCGGGAAACACACTATCCTTTGTGTGCATAAACTTGAACAATTATGATGAACAGACTTTTTGGGTTTAGCATTCAAACTTATTTGTAGACCATATTATGCTAACAGACGGAAGTCCGACAAGAAAATTGTTTACTGCGAGTAAAATTTTTCTGTTTTACCATGTTAATTGGTGTAAGGAAGACTGTAATTTTGTTTATTGTCAATTAAACTTAGTTTGAAAATTTTAGTAGTGTACTTTGTTTACTTATTATTGTGTTCTACGGTATGAGTAAGCTATATAAAATACACTCCTGGAAATGGAAATAAGAACACCGTGAATTCATTGTCCCAGGAAGGGGAAACTTTATTGACACATTCCTGGGGTCAGATACATCACATGATCACACTGACAGAACCACAGGCACATAGACACAGGCAACAGAGCATGCACAATGTCGGCACTAGTGCAGTGTATATCCACCTTTCGCAGCAATGCAGGCTGCTATTCTCCCACGGAGACGATCGTAGAGATGCTGGATGTAGTCCTGTGGAACGGCTTGCCATGCCATTTCCACCTGGCGCCTCAGTTGGACCAGCGTTCGTGCTGGACGTGCAAACCCCGTGAGACGACGCTTCATCCATTCCCAAACATGCTCAATGGGGGACAGATCCGGAGATCTTTCTGGCCAGGGTAGTTGACTTACACCTTCTAGAGCACGTTGGGTGGCACGGGATACATGCGGACGTGCATTGTCCTGTTGGAACAGCAAGTTCCCATGCCGGTCTAGGAATGGTAGAACAATGGGTTCGATGACGGTTTGGATGTACCGTGCACTATTCAGTGCCCCTCGACGATCACCAAAGGTGTACGGCCAGTGTAGGAGATCGCTCCCCACACCATGATGCCGGGTGTTGGCCCTGTGTGCCTTGGTCGTATGCAGTCCTGATTGTGGCGTTCACCTTCACGGAGCCAAACACGCATACGACCATCATTGGCACCAAGGCAGAAGCGACTCTCATCGCTGAAGACGACACGTCTCCATTCGTCCCTCCATTCACGCCTGTCGCGACACCACTGGAGGCGGGCTGCACGATGTTGGGGCGTGAGCGGAAGACGGCCTAACGGTGTGCGGGACCGTAGCCCAGCTTCATGGAGACGGTTGCGAATGGTCCTCGCCGATACCCCAGGACCAACAGTGTCCCTAATTTGCTGGGAAGTGGCGGTGCGGTCCCCTACGGCACTGCGTAGGATCCTACGGTCTTGACGTGCATCCGTGCGTCGCTGTGGTCCGGTCCCAGGTCGACGGGCACGTGCACCTTCCGCCGACCACTGGCGACCACATCGATGTACTGTGGAGATCTCACGCCCCACGTGTTGAGCAATTCGGCGGTACGTCCACCCGGCCTCCCGCATGCCCATTGTACGCCCTCGCTCAAAGTCCGTCAACTGCACATACGGTTCACGTCCACGCTGTCGCGGCATGCTACCAGTGATAAATACTGCGATGGAGCTCCGTATGCCACGGCAAAGTGGCTGACACTGACGGCGGCGGTGCACAAATGCTGCGCAGCTAGCGCCATTCGACGGCCAACACCGCGGTTCCAGGTGTGTCCTCTGTGCCGTGCGTGTGATCATTGCTTGTACAGCCCTCTCGCAGTGTCCGGAGCAAGTATGGTGGGTCTGACACACCGGTGTCAATTTGTTCTTTTTTCCATTTCCAGGAGTGTAATTTTACTGTCTTAAATGTAGCCAGCCGGGGTGACCGAGGGGCTCTAGGCGCTACAGTCTAGAACCGTGTGACCGCTACGGTTGCAGGTTCGAATCCTGCTTGGGGCATGGATGTGTGTGATGTCCTTAGGTTAGTTAGGATTAAATAGTTCTATGTTCTAGGGGACTGATGACGTCTGATGTTAAGTCCCATAGTGCTCAGAGGCATTTGAACATTTGTAATGTTCGGACACAAGTACATCTCCAAGTTATACTTTAATAACCGTGTTATAAAACCAACCAATTTTAAACACAATAAAACTAAACAAATAATTTAGAGACTCGTGTTATTCTTTGCCATTTTCAATGGGAGCGGGGACGGGTGTGGGGGAAAGGGAAGGGGGTAGGGAGAGAAATACGATGAATTGATTCAAAACATGTGTGGATAAAAATCTTACGCCAAGATCGCAAATTTTCTGTACTGATTACAGTGGCGGCTCATTAACAAGCCATCTTCAGATCAATCTAAAATGTTCTTCAGTGTGTGACACTCATTACACGTAGCAGTATTTTTAGAACTAAGTCGCCCTAGTTAAATGAAAGATTCTAAAGAGAAAATTTTTAGTCATTTATGTAAACCTACAGCGCCAATCACCCACAACATATGATTAGTGCTCAGTTTACGCATCTAACTAAGATTTCTACTTTAGGATCTTTTATTTAACTAAGACGACTTAGCTCCAAAAAAAGACGACGATGTGTAAACAACATTTTAGATCGATCTGCAGATGGCTCGAAACTGATAATCGGTAACGTACATTTGCGATCTCGACGTAGAATTTCTATCCATATATGTTTTAAGAATCCCGAAAATAAGTCGGCGTAAAGGTGTCCATGCCTCCCTTATTCCCCGCCATGCACTATACAGAGACCTGAGTAGTATGTACGGAGATGATCGTGTTCGTTGATGCGAGGAGCGAGCGGGAGGTGGCTTGGGGCACGCAAAGTGGCTGCCCCCGCCTTCCGCTTCCTGTGGGTGCTCCCGGGGCGGTGCGCTGCGGCGGCTAAGTTTAAATGTGTTTGCACTTGTCGGAATGTTGGCAGCGGCGCCGCCGCGTCCGTCTATATCAGGACGGGCGTGTTTACACGGCGATAGCCGGGGCAAGCGGGCGGGTGCCCACCCAGTAGAAGTAGCCTGAGGTCGCCGCTGTCTGACCGTCATTCACACTTTTTCGTCTTCATTCATGCTTCACAGGGTATTTTCCTGCGCCTCGCGAAGAGTGCATAGCCTTATTTTCCGTTTGCGTTCCCTAGGCCAGGTGAAATACCAGCCGCCACAATATTATTCCATTTCGTCGCGCGTGGCCGTTAACGCAAACACGCGGAGGCCTTATACACACACAAAAAAACTTTGCTTCATCCCGGTTCCCAGAACTCGTGAAGAAAGACCTTAATTGTGGATATTGCATTACAGACACAGTCAATCTGATTATCCATAGATGTAACTAAACCCGCCCAAAGATGTAAACAAACATGCATGAGCAGCGTCGATGAGATGGAGGGGGTCCGACAGCCGATCAGTTCGTCATTCCACCAAGGAGAAGTTACACGGGTCCTGTTGTTTGTAGTTCAACCATGCCTAGACGGTCAATATCGCGGTTCGACTGTGTCCGCATAATTACTTTGTGCCAGAAAGAGCTCTCGACAGGGGAAGTCTCCAGGCGTCTCGGAGTGAACCAAAGCGATGTTGTTTGGACATGAAGGAGAGACAGGAACTTTCGATGACATGCCTCGCTCAGGCTGCCCAAGGGCTACTACTGCAGTGGATGACCGCTGCCTACGAATTATGGCTCGGAGGAATCCTGACAGTAACGCCACCGTGTTGAATAATACTTTTCGTACAGCCACAGGACGTCGTGTTGCGACTCATACTGTGCGCAACAGGCTGCCTGACGCTCAACTTCACTCCCGACGTCCAAGGCGAGGTCTTTCTTTGCAACCACGCCACCAGTAAGCGCTTCGGCGATCGTTGTTTGCGCCTCCGTCTCCGAGTGCGGAAGTGACTCCCGGCGCTCAGGGACGAAAGCAGCCGTCGGCACAACCGTAGGATCAATTTCCACACTTCCTACCGATCCTTTCCGGTCGGTTAACGGCGTCGTCGGCGCCGGAGTGGCAGAAGTGTACGTCGTTTCGTCACAGGTGGCGGTTTCTGTTGCAGTCGGTTGCCGTAAACCGTCAGGATGTTGGAGCTGGTCATTCTTCGAGATGCGATGGGATCTGGTCGAAACGCGTCCGCATACGTTAGTGTCAGCGACGTGAACGTGGACGGAGGCACGGGTTCGCTATTCGCCATTGCACAATCCTTCGCTGCATACATTCGGAACGAACGTGCTCCTCTTTCCCGCAGCCTGTCCATCGTAAATGACTATTGCTCTACATCTGCAGATGAACAAGTATGAAGGTACATGTTGTGTCAGTTCTATTCTGATTTGACGCACCCCACTGAGAGCGGGGTAGGTCGTGAAGTTGGACCATTTTTCCTCGAATACATAGAAAGATAGGTCCCTTATCATTTAGCTACAAAATAGCAGGTCAGCAACTGGAAGCAGTTAATTCCATAAATTATCTGGGAGTACGCAATAGGAGTGATTTAAAATGGAATGATCATATAAAGTTGATCGTCGGTAGAGCAGATGCCAGACTGAGATTCATTGGAAGAATCCTAAGGAAATGCAATCCGACAACAAAGGAAGTAGGTTACAGTGCGCTTGTTCGCCCACTGCTTGAATACTGCTCAGCAGTGTGGTATCCGTACCAGATAGGGTTGATAGAAGAGATAGAGAAGATCCAACGGAGAGCAGCGCGCTTCGTTACAGGATCATTTAGTAATTGCGAAAGCGTTACGGAGATAATAGATAAACTCCAGTGGAAGACTCTGCAGGAGAGACGCTCAGTAGATAGGTACGGGCTTTTGTTAAAGTTTCGAGAACATACCTTCACCGAAGAGTCAAGCAGTATATTGCTCCCTCCTACGTATATCTCGCGAAGAGACCATGAGGATAAAATCAGAGAGATTAGAGCCCACACAGAAGCATACCGACAATCCTTCTTTCCACGTACAATACGAGACTGGACTAGAAGGGAGAACCGATAGAGGTACTCATGGTACCCTCCGCCACACGCCGGCAGGTGGCTTGCGGAGTATGGATGTAGATGCAGATACGTGGCTAAGCACTCTCCCATATGGGTGTAAGGCGTCAATGACCAAGTCAGAGGGAACCTCGTCGGGGAGTTGGAAAATACGTATGCTTCGTAAGCCCAGTCCTGCGTGATCAGTAGTTACTTCTCCAACATGTCCTTCAGAGTGGCGAATTTTTAGTTCATGTTTAGTATCTCGGATGATTCTGTCACACACTGCATCGTTAATCAGTTTGATGTAAACGACACTGCTCACTATGGAGAGGTGTATTCCAATAAGCTCGATGTAGTCAAGTTTAACTTCGTCTCGTAGGAACCTTTCTATTCATAGGCTTTCGGTCTCGCATATTCATACTAAAAACTAATCTTGAGAGTCGACTTTCGGTATGCATGTGCCATTCTATTTCGGGTCGTCGAAACGTGCGAGTACGCCGAATAGGTAAACAACAGCGCGCGCGCGCGAACTTCCCCGGCGGGAACGTAAACAGACGTCCGTGCCGCAGCACCGCCGAAGGCAGACTGATAATCAAAATGAGCGTTTGGCATGACCCTTGCGGGGCAGGTCCGGCCGGTTACTAAGGAGGTCTGCTCCCCATTACTCCACCATAGCATTATAGCTATTATAGCTGCACAGACTACCCTAGGCGAAATGCCATTCCTAACACAAGCTTCAATTCACAACTTCAGCTTCTTTTCCACTTCTTAGATTGGACTAGGGCACTCCGTGTAGCTATCTTAGCTATAGTGCTGTGGCGGTATAATAGCGAGAAAACCTGCCTAGTAAGCAAAGAGGCATGGGTTCAAGTCTCTGCCAGGGCACAAACTTTAATTCATTTCTTCAGCTTCCATCATTATCGTAGATAAAGGTGAGATTCAAATGTCTCGAGGGAAATTTAATTATATCTTTAAAGAATGGAAATCGCACGTATGAAACTGCTTCAAAGGGCAGTGTTTCACGCATTTTATTGGGTGTGATGTCATATCTCCTGAATTATGTGTCATGCAATGATAAAATATTGCACGTACATTCAGCGACAAATGCGGGTACCGTCTCAAAACGTTTTGCGAATAGTTAGTCGTAAAAAAAGTATTTTTTTTTATTTATCGTATGATGATACAGAGCTTGGATCAAATACATAATTTTAAGAGTGTATAGTGTAAAAAATTACAAGCAAAGTACATTTACAGAATCAAATGTTCAAAGTATTATGCTAAATTATCTACACATGATACAAGTTCTTAGATTTCTCAGTCCAATCTGTTGATCCAGTTGAGCCCTTCATGTGCTGCATGGTGGATGTCATTTATTGATCCCCCAAAGGCTCGTTTCGGGCATCTACCAACAATGTCATTAATTGTTTGCAGGGCAGCTCCACAGTCACAATCTGGAGATGTTGCCCAGCCCCATTTGTGCTTTAGATAGCCGCAGTATACTGCTGACGTATACTGTGCATGGCAAACTGACACTCTCCAAAACCAGACTGCTGCAAGATGTGTTTGGACGAATAGACGTGCAAAGGTTGAGCCCAGATGAACCAAGGGCAACCAATAGTGTCCCCTCAAAGACCATTCAGTGTGCGGTGCTGCGTATGGACAGGCCTCCGCTACTGGTGCCTGATTCATGCATCCATGTTCTGCTGTTGATCGGCCGAAGACCGAAGACCGCAATTGACACCCCAGTACGCAACTGGACGACCACTGAATGACGACAGGTGGCCTTTCCAGATGAAGCACGTTTTATGTTCCATCGGACAGACGGCCGTTTGCGTGTACGACCCTGGAATAAATTGCGTTAACGTCTAGGCCCCAACAGGGAGGCTTATGATCTGGGACGTTGTCGAATTCATGGGACGATATCGTTATTCTGGAAGGCACAGTTGATCGAGACAAGTACGTATCTGTCCTTGAGACTATGTCTACCCGTCATATTGTTTGTTTTTTCCTCGGCACGATGACATCTGCCAAGAGAACAATGCAACTAATTGTACAGCTCGCAGTGTACATGCTTGGATCAAAGAGCATTAAGATGAGTTTGCCATACTCCCTTGCCACCAAACTCTCCGGATTTAAACCCAACCGAGAATCTATGGGACCACTATGATAGGACTGTTCGCCCCTGTATCTTCATCCGTGAAACCATGGCCACGGCATGGCTCTATATTCCTGTCGGTAACTTCCAGACGTTCACTGATATTCTTCCCTACGTCTCACGCTGCAAAAGATGGTTATTCTGAGTGGTTCAGACGGTTCAAATGGCTCTGAGCACTATGGGACTTAACTTCTGAGGGCATCAGTCTCCTAGAACTTAGAACTACTTAAACCTAACTAACCTAAGGACATCACACACATCCATGCCCGAGGCAGGATTCGAACCTGCGACGGTAGCGGTCACGCGGTTCCAGACTGTAGCGCCTAGAACCGCTCGGCCACCCCGGCCGGCTTTTGACTTATAAATACATCAATGTGACTGGACCGCGTAGATGTCTTTAGTCTAATTTTAAATCTGAAAATGGCCTAATTCGGCCGTAACCGGCCTCAGCAAGTAAATAGGAATGTGGTTTGAATCGTTTTGTTCATAAAATAATAAATCAAGGTCACTGACTTTTCCTGCGATACAGTGGTACCTACGAGTATTAATTCTTGTCGCACGCTAAATATCTGAATTCGTTTACGATGGGATTATATAGTTCATGGAAACCACTAGTAGTGAGGCCGTCCATTAAAGGATACTGCTTTCTTAAGAGCATCCCGGTTCCATTACACTCTTCATCGTCTAAAGCAGGCGTCTCCAAACTTTTTAGTACGCGGGCCACATTGACTCCTCCACGAAGTACGAGTATAAGGGCCAAGATCTGCCAAGTGGGATTAAAGCACCTTAGCACTCCGTGACCACCGTAATGTAAGGCTAAGGAAAGATAAAATCGCAAAAATCTAAGGTTGTGGGAATAGCTAACACTGAAACGAACTACGATTTTTATTTAATTACGTAAGAAGAAAGGAACTGATTATCATGGGAGATCTGAATGGAAGGGTAGGAATTAGAGAATCTTGTAGAATAGTAGGAAAACATGGAAAGGACGAATATAATGACAATGGGGAACGATTGATTGCAATTTGTGAACAATTTGATCTAAAAATTACCAACACATTTTTCAAACATAAGGACATTCATAACATTCATAAATATACTTGGCAAAAGAACACCAAAGAAGTTCGTTCTATAATAGATTATATTATCGTTAGGCAAACAAGTAGTTTCAAAGCAGTAGACGTCAGATCTTATAGAGGAGCCCAGTGTGGGTCAGACCACTATCTAGTTAAAATGAAGTCTTTCTGGCCATGGAAGAATACCAGGAGTAGTACAAGTAACATAAATAAAACGAACTAGACTGAGAAATATGAAAATTTGCCTTTTAATATTGACAGCCTACAAGACGAAAGTATCAGAACACTCTTTGCGGCCAGGATGGAAAGGAAACTGGTTGAATCATTTGAAGGAAGCACAGAGGAAATATATGACTATATAAAAGCTAATGTGAAAATCATAGCAACAGAGGTGTTGGGTAAAAAAGATAGCAACCACGACCGTGCAGCAGAGTAGTGGTCAGAGGAACTAGAGGTCCTCGTTAGAGAAAAACGAAATGCGTTCCTTCAGTGGTTGAATGGTAAATCAGAAGAAACAAGATCAATATACAAGGAAAAGAAGAATGAAGTGATGAAAAAAATGAGGATGGCAAAAAATGAAGCATGGGAAAGAACATGTGCCAAGGTGAATAGCAAATTATATTAAAAGGGCTTCGACAGGATACAAAAAGCGAAACTAATCTCCAACTGATAACACAAAAGGAATTGGAAGAGTATTTCCGAAAATTATTAAATGAGGACAGAGAAGAATATCTAGAAGAAGGAACGGGAGAAGATAAAGGACATGAAAATGATGAGATCCAGATTTTAGAAAGTGAAGTACTTCAGGCTTTGAGAACAGGAAAGAATGGTAAATCACCGGGACCAGGCAATATCAGTCTGGAGTGTCTGAAATACGGTGGTGACAAAACTGTGAAACTGATAACACAGCTCTTCAACAAAATGATACATGGAGAGTCAATACCCAACGAGATGAAGCTAGATTACATTAATACAATATTTAAGAAAGGGGATCGCAAAATTTTTTCAAACTATCGAGGAATTTGTGTTGCAAACACATTAATGAGAATTTTTGCGAAAGTAATTAAAAATAAACTGGAAAAAAATTTTAGAACCCAAGAAGAACAATGTGGATTCACGGCTGGGAGATCATGTGTAGACCATATTTTCACATTACGACAGATTCTGGAGAAACATAGGGAAAAATCAAAAAATATAGGATTAATTTTCATAGATCTAGAAAAAGCGTATTATACTGTTCCAAGAAAATTACTTTGGAGAGCACTACATATGGCAAACATAAACCCTTCCTTGATTAAAATAATACAACAGATGTATAAAGATAACATTTGCCAAGTGAAAGTTGGTAATAAACTTTCACAGAAATTTAGAACAGGCAAAGGCCTTTCACAGGGCTGTCCCATGTCACCATCGTTATTTAAAATCTATATAGACATTAGCCTTAGAACATGGTCTCGTAAATATAATAGTATGGGATTAGAAATAAGAGATAGAGTTTACCTACATCATTTATTATTTGCTGATGATCAAGTAGTCGTAGCACAAGATGGGGAGGATGCAAACAATATGTGCAATCAACTAGCAGTAACATACAAAACTTGGGGTTTGAAGATTAATTACCAAAAAACAGAATACTTGACTAATGATTCAGATTAGCTACACATTGAAGGAAAGAAAATCAAAAAGATAAACACTTTCTGTTATTTGGGATCCATTTTAGAAATCGAGGGAAAATCAGAGTCAGAAATCAATAAAAGAATTAGTAGCGGACGGAGAGTCATTGGGATGCTTAACTCAGTCTTATGGAGCAGGAATGTAATGAGAAGAACGAAAAAATTAATATACAAATCCATATTAGAGAGTGTGGTTCTGTATGGAACGGAGACCTGAACAATTAACATGAAGCACATTAAAAAATTACAAGCTATAGAGATGGACTTTTGGAGAAGATCGGCAAGAATCTCCAGGATAGAAAAGATAAGGATCACCGAAGTAATAAGGAGAATGGAAATGAAAGAAAGAATATATGACGTAATGGATAGGAAGAAATTACAGTGGTACGGGCATGTACGACGAATGGAGAAAACCAGAATACCAAAATTGATACTGGAGTGGGAACCGGAGGGGAGAAGAAGAAGAGGACGCCCTATGACCACCTGGATCCAAAATGTACAGCACACAGTGAGGAGAATGGGCGCAGAGGAAGAAGACACACAAGATCGAAACACCTGGAGAAATATTTTGAGAATATAGTTTAAGAACGGTTATTGTTTGTATTGTAATTTCCAAGTAAATTATTATGTTGGAGATAAGCCTCTGTAATGAGGAAAAGCTCAAAATAATAAAAATAAAAACATAATTTTGATTGGTGGACGTACCTGACCGAAATTCTGTAGTATTTTATTCTGGCGAATTTCACCGACAAAAAAGTATGTCACTGCACATTCTTCCCGAAAGCGTCCTGCAAAAGCTAACGCAATCTCAAAATCATTGTTAGCAACGCTATTACTACAAGACGTAACAGAGGTAGAGTATGTCAACGCATTGTTATTTCAAGCGGTGCAACAGTAAGTTTAGTTATGTAGTCTTGTAGCGAGTAGCAGAGCCAGAGCATGTATTTGATAGTTCTGTTGAGTGATTGTGTCTATGTTGCGAGTGTTTTACGAGTTTTTTTAGTGTTTTATGCGCAGTACTAGAAGCCCCAAAGAGCTCCGACAATGTCGCAGTGTATTGGTCGCGATAGGCCTCTTAACTCAATTCTTGGCAGTATAGGTACCACCTGAACTATTTGGCGGGCGGGATACCGGGGATGTCCGGAGAGCTAACGCGGGCCGGTTTGCCGCCCCTCGCGGGCCGGTTTCGGCCCGCGGGCCGTAGTTTGGAGACCCCTGGTCTAATGATAGGCAAAAAAATTTCAGTTCGTTGGCTGACAACACTGGCAGACTGATGTTTAGTAATAGCAACTGGGGAACGCTCACTGGGGCACGATGAGAATATGCCTGTTATTTCATTTTGCGCCCATAACTAAATAGGAATGTCGTAGCTCACAACGCGGATCGCACACAATGAGGGTGCAGGAGCGAGAACAATGAAGCCTTTGTGCGGCAGCTTTACACGTCGGCTGCTTCCCATTCGGGCGAAATCGGCAGTGCGGCGTACGACTCTGGCTCGTGCGCGCCTCCTCTAGCTGGCGCCCAGCCTCAGTGTGGGAACTGGACCGTACGCACGAAACGAAACAAAAGCACGCCGCCGAGGAAGGACGGTGGAATGGAAGAAAGGCCGCTAAGGGGGGTCGGAGGGTGGGGGGAGACGCTTGCGGCCGGCGTCGCCAGAGGCGGGCTAATTTGCGCCGACGCCGACTGCGTCCTCCACAGCTGCAGGCCCCGTCCTAATTGGCCCGCCGCCGCGACCCTTCCCACCCCCACCCTTCCCACCCCCACCCTTCCCCCACCACCACCACCACCCCGCGCCCTTTGCTTTCCTTTCTCTAGAGCGCCACCTTCCGGCTCGGCGGCTACTTGTTCGCCGCACACGGTCTCTGCTGAGAAACCTCCCCGCTGTCATCCAGCTAGGCTCTGCAGCCGCTTTGCCACGTCACTCTTCGTGTAGTTGGCTATCTCCTCCTTGTACTTACGCTTCGCTCCTCTCGCCTCCTCAAACGCGAATGTCGCTTCTCGGCGGAATGGAAAGAATATCTGTTCCTCTGCTTGCGGGATGTAAATTTATCTTACAGTTACGCACGCTTTAGAAATGGCAAACAGGTGGCACCGAAACGATTTCGTAATTCACGCAGGTAACGAGTATTTCTTCCGTAAATGACAGTTCCGCAGCTACGCCATATTGTTTTCATTTCATTGCTTTCGATTTCATTTTCTTTGCGGAAAGTTCGAGCTTGGAGCCGCCTTTTCAAACGGTCCTGTATAAAAACAAAGATACAAATTTCAGCGCATCAAATCACAACACCGCAATCTTTCAGTACCGCACGCATATACACACACAATATGTGCACACTTTACGCACACACAACATTTTAATTTTAAATGATGACTAACTGAAACCCTCAGCTGTCGACAGGTGTTATTGATATACCTCGATGTGGACAGCCATTGACCTTCGTCTGTGCGAATGCGCACAGGTTGCCCAAACTCTTACGGGAATCGCCAAAGCGTGCGCGAGTAATGAGTGAATGGGCAAATGTCTATAAGGTACATTATATAGGTAGAATTGTGGGCAGTTGGGAATGTGAGTCTCACGGGAAGCGTGCAAGGGATAAGTCCCTGCAGTCGCGGTATTCCTCTGTGTCCTCGGTGGCCCAGCTGGATTGAGCGTCTGCCATGTAAGCAAGAGATTCCGGGTTCGAGTCCCGGTCGGGGCACACATTTTCAGCTGTCCACATCGAGGTATATCAACACCACCTGTCGGCAGCTGAGGGTTTGAGTTAGTCATCATTTATTCCAGGGAAAAACTGCATGGTCATCTAAAGTATCTGTTCTTTCGAGAACAGTTACTGTCTTTATATATATATTATACTGGAGTAATGTTCTCAAAGAAGGACGGCGTCACAGAGATAACTTGAAATGGTTCCAATCTCGGCAGTTCCGACCAAGGTTTTTGGGACGTTTCCCTTGGTTGTAGGACGTATTCTAAAATGGGATCACCCATTCGCCCCACTTTCGACTCGTCTGATAATTTGCTGAATAGAAACGCGACCCTTTACGGACCGTATGGCGAAAAGCCCACTCCACTCAGAGTGGGGAATGAAAAAACATCGGTAAATTTCGTTGTAACACTATTACACCGCCATTAGTTTACACTGCCTGACGATAAAGGTGAAGTAGCCCAAAGGGTAGGACGAAACGAAATGAATCTTACGGGCCGAGATGATAAGGTGTGTTATTTCACTGATTGCAAAATTGAGTCAAATTTATGAAGACCTTAAGAAATAAAAACTTTGAGGTTCGCCGATGACATTGTAATTCTGTCAGAGACAGCAAAGGACTTGGAAGAGCAGTTGAACGGAATGGACAGTGTCTTGAAAGGAGGATATAAGATGAACATCAACAAAAGCAAAACGAGGGTCATGGAATGTAGTCGAATTAAGTCAGGTGATGCTGAGGGAATTAGATTATGAAATGAGACACTTAAAGTAGTAAAGGAGTTTTGTTATTTGGGGAGCAAAATAACTGATGATGGTCGAGGTAGAAATGGTTCAAATGGCTGTGAGCACTATGGGACTCAACATCTACGGTCATCAGACCCCTAGAACTTAGAACTACTTAAACCTAACTAACCTAAGGACATCACACAACACCCAGTCATCACGAAGCAGAGAAAATCCCTGACCCCGCCGGGAATCGAACCCGGGAACCCGGGCGTGGGAAGCGAGAGCGCTACCGCACGACCACGAGCTGCGGACTGGTCGAAGTAGAGAGGATATAAAATGTAGACTGGCAATGGCAAGGAATACGTTTCTGAAGAAGAGGAATTTGTTAACATCGAGTATAGTTTTAAGTGTCAGGAAGTCGTTTCTGAAAGTATTTGTATGGAGTATAGCCATGTATGGAAGTGAAACATGGACGATAAATAGTTCGGACAAGCAAAGAATAGAAGCTTTCGAAATGTGGTGCTACAGAAGAATGCTGAAGATTAGATGGGTAGATCACATAACTGTCATTGCACCCCCTCTGGCCAGAATGCATGCACTGATTCAGTATCCTCGTGTGAGACAATCTAGTCCACAGCTATTGTAATTTGTCCTTGGCGTGTTTGATGCTGTCCTTGGGACACAGTTGATGTTCCAAATAGTCGGTTATGTGTTTTGTCGGGGACATATATGGTCTCGGGAGTACAGAAGCATCACTCAGGCAGTTCACTGAGACACGTGCACGTGTGGACGAGCATTGTCCTGTTAAAAAATGGCACCATAGTGTCCCCCACACCAACGTGTCGTCACGGTTGCCTTAATCACTACCAGCCGTGACCCGATGGTTCCCCATGTCATGACGCCATAACACCGCTGTGTCTCTCCAAGACATTGGAAGTATGGAGTCTCTCCCAAGCCCGCCACCATACACGCCAACGATGGCCAACCAGGGTAGTGCATAACCACGATCCATCGCTTAACACAGCGTGACGTCATTCATCACCAGTTCACGCTTTCCGTTCGCGGCACCCCTCCAAATGGAGCCATTTGTGTTGTGGTGTAAACAGTAGCCTACATATGGAAAAGGAATTCCCTAGTCTGCCTGCGACCAGCGGTGTCTGTAACGTAGAATGGTGCAGAAAACTCATTACTTGTTCTCGGGTGGCAGGCAGATGTGAAGGGATTACGATGTTCTCCGCACACAATACGACGATCCTCCTTTGTTATTATGAGATTTGGTTTACCGGCATCTTGACGACGAGTTTGCCTGCCCTCAAAATTCCATACAATCCAACAGCAGGAGCTGTCACTTCTAAATGCTCCACAAATATGGATATTGCACCAACCGTCCAAATTGTGACCCGCAGTGCGGCCCCTTTCAAACTCCGTGAGGTGCTGATAATGGTGTCTTACAGGAGTGTGTGCCATCTCCGTGTCATTGACAATGATCACTCAACATCTGACGCCGTTCGCGTCCCTTATATTACCTTCCAGGCCTGGCAACAACACCAGTGGACGGTGGTTGCCGTTCAGCCTGTCACAGAAACTTGCAACTCTTAATCATATCATTTACAAATTGTATATGTATCATTTACATATCCGCCGATGGTGTCTATGGTACGAATTTACATCGACATCCGACCATGCCTGTCCGAATCCTTCATTTACTTTTTTTTTTCTAAGGCAGCACATGATCAACAATTGTTGTTCTTGTTGTTCAGAGCAGAACTTTTCTCCAGGACATCTATACCTATAATGCACATTGCACATTATATCAAAGCCTGAAGTATAAGAGGCGATAGCATAAAAGCGCTGTCGTCAACACGTTATGTAGTGTAGTATTCTGCTGTACTAAGACTGAGGTGCCTATACGGATCAATGCTGCCAAACACTGATATATACGAGCAAAGATCTGTCAAAACTATGTGATCATGCAGAATGAAGGAAGGGAAAGTTTTGAGATCAACATGAATTATTAATAGCATAATCCTGTTATAATGCAGTTTACCAAAATTTGTGTCTTTTTGCTGGGACTCAGTATTTATGGATTACTTTTATACAGGAGCGTCTTTACACCAGGGCTGTACCACTTAACTAGTCGCATAGGATAATTAAGAACAAATAAAATAAAAACAACGAATATGAGATGTGAAACTATTTCCAAAAAAATACTTCACCAGCAACGCACCCACAAAATTTCTCTTCGAAACTAATGGAAAAGATCATGAGGTAACTAGTATTTTAAACTGAAAAAATGCTTCTATTGTATTTTATCCTCAGTTGAAGTAAGGAAGAATTACAGGATTTTTGCATGGTACGAACAGTCTACCGAACACAGTCCTGAACAGCACAAGAAATACAGTTAGTGATAAATTTAACATCAAAATTGGACACCATATAGCAAACGAATTGAGCTACCTTGCAAGGAAAATAAGGCAGACGGGCAAAGCGAGACATAACGCTCAACGTTCATGGAGCATCGTGATTACTTACAATATACGACTATTGGAACTTAAATAGTGGCAACTATTTATTTACAGCTCGTACAAAATAGATACATGTTTCAAAGTTTTACTGACCTTCAAAGTAGTCACCAGCATTGTGTATAACTCGTTGCCAGCGATGTGGAAGTCGTAGGATACTCTTAGCCGTGCCAGTTGTGTTGACAGTTCGAGCGGCGCGGTCTGTTTTCCGACGAATTTGTAGCAGTTCTGAAGCGAATGCCGTGAAGTGTTTCCTTCAGTTCAGGAATCGAGTTGAACTCACGAGGGCCTAAGTCAGGGGAGTGCAGTAGCCCCATCAGTCAAACAAATTAGTAACAGTTTGCACTGTACGTGCTTGAGCATTGTCCTACATAAAGATGGTCAGGTCCTGCAGAACGTGTCATCACTTCTGTCTCTAAGCTGGTCGTAGGTTGTGTTCCAAAAATGAACAGCATAGAGACAGAAGTGATGTCACTTTCTGCAGGACCTGATCATCATATACCAGGACAATGCTCAAGCACGTACAGTGCAAGCTGTTACTAATTTGTTTGACTGATGGGCCTGACACCCCCCCTAACTTAAGCCCTAGTGAGTTCAACTCGATTTCTAAAGTGAAGAAAACAATTCACTGCATTCGCTTCAGAACTG